>NW_028098229.1:2299318-2385767 GCF_014824575.4 Sturnira hondurensis
CTGACAGTCTGATGGGTACTCCTTTGTAGGTGACTGTCCCCTTATCCCTTGATGCTTCTAGGATTCTCTCCTTCATTTTGGTCTTGGCTAATGTAATTATGATGTGCCTTGGTGTGTTCCTTCTTGGGTCCAACTTCTTTGGCACTCTCTGAGCTTCCTGGATTTCCTGGAAGTCTATTTCCTTTGCCAGACTGGGGAAGTTCTCCTTTATTATTTGTTCAAATATGTTTTCCACTAGTGGCTGTTTCTTTCCCCCTTCTGGTACCCCTATTATTTGGATGTTGGAACGTTTAAAGATGTCCTGGAAGTTCCTAAGCCTCTCCTCATTTTTTTGAATTCTCATTTCTTCATTCCTTTCTGGTGGGGTGTTTTGTTCTTCCTTCTGGTCCATTCCATTGATTTGAGTCTCAGTTTCCTTTCCATCACTATTGGTTTCCTGTGCATCTCCCTTCATTTCAATTAGTTTAGCCTTCATATGTTCCTCTAATTTGTGACTTTGTTCCTCTAATTTATGACTATAATCTACCAGTTCTGTGAGCATCCTGATAAACAGTGTCTTGAATTGTGCTTCTGAGAGGCTGGCAATTTCTTGGTCATTGAGAATTATCGGCTCTGGGACTTTGAGTTCTTCTTGCGCCATCTTTCGGGCTGTTTGTGCCTGTTCCCTAGCAGGATCGGAGCCCCAAGGTTTTCACCAGAGCAGGGCAACTAAGTCGCTGGGTTGTGACATTGTATGTGGGGGTGGGGTCAAAGAGGGACAATGGCTTCCTGTCTGCCGGCCTGCTGCCGAGGCCCCGGCGCCGCAGCCACCACCGTCACCAGGCCCACACATTTCGTTCCACTGCACGCGAGTGTGCCACCGCCATCAGCCCTCCACCACTGGGTTCGCCCCCTGGGGCCTGCGTGGTCCGTCTCACTGTGCGCGAATGTGCGACCGTGGTCAGTCTGCCCCACACCCCGACCGGTTCCAGGCTGCCTGCGCGCCCAGGTCGGGGGACCTGTCCTGCCTCCTCTCCTACCGTCCCGCTGAACGGTTTGTAGTTGTCGGACTTCCATATAATTCCGTTTTCTGGTCTTTGGGTGTGTCCTAGTTCTCCAAACCTTTGTTGTGTTCAAACTTGGTTATGGGAGAAGGCACAGTGTCTCCACCTATGCCTCCATCTTGGCAGAAGTCTCCCTTAAATTTTTAAACCACAATCACAAATGCAATATGTCAAACATTTTCAAGCATTTCACATTCTAAACAAAGCAAAGCAATAATAGCAAATCTTTAGGACATAAACACTATTATAAATCAATGTCCAAACATACCAGTTTACTAAATCAGACCCTTTTAAACTTTCAATACTCTTTACAGTCACATTCTCTTAGATATTTCAATTTAAACTAAAATAGTTCTGGTCAAGATGGTGGAGTAGGTGGAAGCTGTACTCACCTCCTCCCACTAAATCACAGAGCAAGCAACCTGTAGAACCATATGAAGACTAGCAGAACAGAAGTCCTCTAACTAAGGATATAAAGCAGCCACACTGAGAATGGTGAGATGGTGAAAACAAATAAAAACAAGCTTGCTTGACTGACACCTACAAGTGGCAGTTGAGAATCTGGAGGAACATCTCAGCAGATGTCTCCCCTTAAAAGCAAGGAGTCTCAGCCGCACACTGGGATCCCCAGCCCCAAGCACCAATGCTTGGGAGAGGAATCCATATTATATGAGGCTGTGAAAATCAGAGATTTCATCCATCCAGGTGATAAGGAAGGCTGTTGGAAACCCAGGCATCCTCTTAAAAGGCCAAGAAACAAATGCTTGCAGGTACTTATCTTGGGCTCCAGGAAAGAGACCATAGCTTGTGGGAGCCAGAGACATACAGGAAGAAACTGAATGGTGTGGCTTTGGGGCAAGGGCTGATGGAACAGTCTCCAACTTCCCTGTGTTGAGTCCTCCTCCCCCATGGCCCCACGGGAACCATTTTTTTTCTTTTAGACATTTTTTTAATCCTTACCTGAGGGTTTTTGTTGCTTTTAGAGAGAGAAGAAGGTGTGAGGGGGCAGAGGGCGGGGGGGGAGGAGAGATGTGTCAATGAGAAAAAGAAACATTAACCTAGGTATTTGCCCTAACTGGGAATCCAACCTGCAACCTTTCAGTGACAGGATGATGCTCCAGCCAACTGAGCCACCTGGCCAAGGTGACACCATTTTTCAGGTTAGGCCTTTCCCCCAGACAGGCATTAGGCTAGTGAGGTACACTAGGTCTACCCTACCCAACTAAAACACGACCAGAGTCAGAGCTCTTGTCAAGTTCAGGGGGTGCCAAACACGGGCAGGGAGAAACTGAGTTGTGCAGCTTCAGGGTGAGGGCTGACTTCCCCCACAGTGAACAAGGGCCAACTTTCCTATATGGAGCCCTTTCCACCACACAGCCATCAGCCTGGTGAACTACACCAGCTCTTCCCTGATGACTCCCTAAAGCCCCATCCTACCCAATTTACATACCATCCCAGGCTCCCCCAGTAGCAACCAGTCTGGGCCTGCATTGTAGTCTGTCTAAATAGAAAAACTCTTTTTAAAAAAGAGTTATTCCAGTCAAGCCCAGTGGGTGAATCTGAATTGCGAGGCTTTAAAACGAGGGCCATGCTCCCACATGGCTCACAGGCACTGTCGCCATTCCTGGGTTGAGACCTCATTCCATATAGCCAATTTATTTCTACAGTTTATTTTTATTTTTATTATTGACACTATTATACATGTCCCCATTTTGCTCCACTTTGCCCATCTCCACCCAGCCCCTACCCCTCCTTTACCTCTGGCCATCATCACACTGTTGTCTGCACCTGCGGGTCTTGCATCTATGTCCTTCGGGTAATCTCTTCACCTTCTTTCATCCCGTTCTCCCCTCCCCCCTTCACACAGCCAAATCTTAGTTTGCATTAGCCTTATGAACTCTACTTGCTCCACCCTGTTGAAATCCTGAGACCCCTGTGCCACTGCTTGGGTCTGCAAGTCCCAGAAGGGTGGCAGCTTGTCATTGTGTACCCGGAGTGGCTTCAGACCCAGCACTGAAACTGAGTTTGAATCTGTATGAACCTAGTGAACACCACTCGCTAGACCCTTGTTACTCTCTGAGAATCTCCCTCACAAAAGTCGAGTACTGTCTGAGGCTCTTTTAGTGTCTGAGCCTGGTGGTCTGCTGTCAGGTGATGGGAGGTCTCAGAGTACCTTGGGTTTTTCATGCAGACCTGGTACAGTTGGAAGCCATAGTTGACTCACAGCTTGGTCCTACCCACAAACACACCTAGGCCCAGCACAGGCAACTTTCAACTGTGGTTTGCTTTGTAGCTTGTTAGGTAGACTAAGGCCAGTCACAGGCAAGGTACAACGCTGGCCTGCACTGCAGTTTGTCCCAAGAAGCCCTAGAACCAAGACACCTGGTGGAGGGCTTCAGATCACAACAGAGTGCAACATGCAATTAGCTTTGATAGAGGAACTCACGAGATAAAGATTTTAGATTTAGTTATAGTTGACAGACTTAAGTGATTAATACAGGTGGGAAAGTATTGTTCCAGGGACTGTAATACGTGACCTATGTGACTCCAGGAGGTCGACAAGGGAGACAAGAAACTCAACCTTTGTGCTCCAAGGGGTCTGCAAGCAGATGGGATGCTATCTATAGGGAAGGTATCTGAGCCAGTGTTCCAGGGAGGAAACGTCTGAGATGCAGATACAGAACTGTTGATCAGTAGGTAAAGAAATACTGGGAAACTTGCCCTGGACTGAAACCCTTATCTAATTAACCTTTTTCCAAATCCCTTACCTACCGTTTTCTTCGCTTTAAGTATAAAGGACACATGGACAATAATTAAGGTGGGGGGCGGAAATGGGAGGGAGGTGGAGAGCACTGGGGGGGGGCAGGGCTGGGAATATAAAACCGAAAACTACTGGAATAAGAATTAAATAAAAAATAAAATTAAAAAAAGTATGCTCGAGATGAGTTGTTAAGATGGTTTTTAGGGCACATAACCCACCGTCTTCTTAGATCCTCACTGCCCGAAAAAAGTGCCCCAGCGCTCCGCCAGAGCATCCTCCCTGCCTCTGCCCCCACCTCGGTGGAGGCGCGGTTACCGCAGCCTTCCTTGTTTAGTCCGAGGGCTTCTATGGAGTGCCACGCCAGCCCAAGGCGCTTCCTCCCCGCGCACCCCGGCCCCAGGCGGGAGTCTCCTTAATCTTGGACCGCAGTGACCGTTTGAGCGTGAGAAGTGCAGCGGCAACAGGAAAGAACTGACGGGTCTCGAGGACGCAGAGAGCCAGGCCTCACATGAAGAGGAAAAGCGGAGGGAGCCGAGGTTTGTTGTAGGCGGCGTGCGGCAGTTGCGCGGGCAAGGAGAAGGCCGAGGGTGGCAGAGGAGGGACGCGGTGTAAATTCTTGAGGTTTGCCCAAGTCCACAGCATCGGAGTTGCCGGGATGGAGTTGGTGGGGCGGCCGCAGCGGCGACAGGGGAGGAGAAGGGCCTAGCGGCGCGTAGGGGTGAAAAGGGCAGGAGGGACCCGCCTTGTTGCCCCGCCTCCCCCGGGTTGGCTGCTCCCGGGGCTGAGAGCAAGCCTGCAGTGGACGGAGGGAGAGGGCCCGGGGACACCGGCGCCAGTAAAGGAGAGAGTCGCGGAGGGCGCACCGAACCCTGGTGCCAGTGCTCCCGCCCGCTTGCCTCTTGCGGCTGCGTCTCCCCGTCCCTGACAGACACTCGTAGGTCGTGCACTGAGGATTAATATGTGTCAGGAAACAGCAGAGACTCCACGACGGGTAAATTGGCTTTTCGTTTCGGGCTGGGTCGCGGGGGGGGGGCGGGGGGGGCGGCTGCGGGGTGAGGGTCCGAGGGCCGCAGATGCTCTCAATCCGCTGCGGGCGAAGCCGCCATTTCTCTTAACCCAGCTGCCGCTCCCGCTGGGCGGAGCGCGAGCGAGCGAGGCCGCGGAGAGCGTTGAGGGCGCGCGGGACCGGGTCGTGGGTGTAAAAGCAGTGAGTGTGCGTGTGCCTCTCACCGCCGCGCTGCGGGGCGTTTTTTTCCTTCCCCTCAAGGTGTTTCACGTCGTGGTCTCGCTACCTGTTTCTCAGCTGTCACGACCGGAGAAAGGACTCGCAGTCTTACCAGGCACCAGGCAAGGCCCGGTTGGAGCGGTGGATGCGGGGGTTGAGGAAGAACTGTGGACCCGGTATTCGAGCGCTGCCTTCAGAGGTCGATACGGGCGCCAAGATGCAACAGATCCTAACCTAGCACCGCCGGTCCTCTTAAAATTCTGTATTTGGGTCTATTTAGTCACTAAAACCAACAGGTTTAATGACTGATTTTGACAGGTGAGGGAGGAAATTCAGTGTTTTAAGGAAAGGATCATTCTCAGCCAGAAAGAACCTGACTTGATTATTTGACTGGGGTAAAGTGATGTCTTCTGAAAAACGTGTATTCATTGTACTGGGGAAATAAAAGTTAATGTTAAGGTATTAAAATTAAATGAAAGGCCTGGGAAGAAACAATTAACTGATTTGCAACTCTAAGTGTGTTGTAAACCACTGTCTCTTCCCGATTTAGCTTTGTTTGTTTGTTTGTTTGTTTGGGGGTGCAAATAGTTACCTTACTCTAGTGAGAGAGAGCGAGAGAGTGCTTTTGATTTTGTAGTAATTGAAATCTTTGGATACTTGGATAACTCATTCTAATGTCAGTGGTATTAAGTATGCTGGTCCCTTTTTGTTGCTGCATGTAAAGTTTTTAAAAAATTATTATACAGGTGGCTCCTGTTTTCAGGGGGGAAATCTCATAAAGGGCTGTTAACTATCAGATGACACTAGGAGTAAATATTTTTACATCTAATCACTTCACAGATAGGAGAGCAGGTTTCTAAACTGACAGTTCTGTTAAGTGGCTGGCAGTTAATTTGAGCTGTATTGTAACTCAGCTCAAGTTAACCCTAGGTCTCCTGATGTGTAAACCATTGTCCTTGACATTAGGATATCAGATTAAACCCTACGGAATCTGCCCTTCTAACACATAATGAATTACACCTATATAGGACTGGTCTATCATGGTTGTTTTAATATGTGTTAGGATAAAACTTAATCATTATTGTGAGGATGTTCCATTAAGTTTCATTACATTATGTTAGAAATGTCAGCCAGCAGCCCTGACCAGCAGCCCTGAATGTTGTCTTTCAAAGAGAAAGGTTGCTGGCTGTGTCCAGATCAGGGCACTGTCAGGGCATGTGTTGCAAGTTCAATCCTGGTTGGGGCCTGTACAAGAGGCAGCCTATCAATGTTTCTTTCACACGGATGTTTCTTTCTCTCTTTTTCCTCCCTTCCTCTCTCTCCAAAAATAAATAACATCTTTAGAAAAAGAAGAAATAGCAACCAACTTTTTAAAAAAGATTATATTTATTCATCTTTAGAGGGGAAGGGAAGGAGAGAAGGAGAGAAATATCAATGTACGGCTGCCTCTCATGGGTCCCCTGATGGGAAGTGGCCCGCAACCCAGGCACGTGCCCTGACCCGGAATCAAACCTCTGGTTCACAGGCCCGTGCTCAATCCACTGAACCACACCAGCCAGGGCCAGCCAACTTTTTTTATACTTTGAAATTTTTTCCCACAGCTGTCAGAGTAGGTAAGGTAGATTTAAACTGCTTTTTTTGAGACAGAGAATTGGAGAAACCGATTCTTTTTTTTGTAAGTTTGCAAAAACATGCTTAGGCTTATTATATTTATATCTTTGCATCAGTTGTAGACCAGAAACAGATTACAATAGAACTCAGGTTGTTTTTTTTAAGATTAAACTTTTTAATTCTCAGGAAAATTTATTGAAGAATTAATGTACCAATGTGTTTGAGTTTATATATTTTGAAGATTATAGCCTGGGGTTTTTTTTAACATAAGGTATTATGATTTGTATGAACTTTTAGGCATTTAGGTTTGTCTGAATAATTTAAAGGCATTACTGAACATGGAAAATTTAATTTTATTGAGATAAATTCATAAAACTTAATGAAGTTAAAATACCAAGTTTTATGCTATCATGAATTTAGGAAGCTAGTTTAAAGTTCGATTTTTTTTTCTCTTTTTTGGGAGGGTTAATGTTTTTATAGGCTCTTTAGTATTCATCAGAGTCACCAAAGTAGCAGTGATCACACACATGAAAAAATGTGAAATACCACAGATCCTTCACCACCAAATAAAATGTTGTGGAAATCTGATAGTCCTGAAAACAAATCTAGTGAGAGCACAAACATGCATCCTCAGTTAGAGAGAGGATTGGTGGTAAGTAGCTTTGTTGTTGCAACTTTCACGTATAATTATTTTTAACAATTGCTCTATAAAAAATAATAGGTGGCAATAACATATCTGGCTTGTTGGTCATTGTCATATGGTTATATTATGAAAATTTCATCAATTTCTTTCGTTCCTGAACAAGTTACTGTAGAAATAATATGCTGACCCCTACCTGAGCATCTAAAAATGGACTCCAGCAGGTGAGAATAAGATAATACATGTATTTTTTAACAGTGAGAGAAATGCAGGACATCTTTCAAGGAAAGGAACTTTTCCATATTTTCCTGGGTCTTATTAATGTGTCTTTTATCCTGTGTTCATTCAAATAATTCAGTTTTTTAAAACTTAGCCTTATTTCTTTTGTATAATGTTGGTACCATTCAGTTATCTTGCCTCTAGCTGTCTGTGGTAGGAGACTGAAAAATAAAATAAACTCAATAACTATTTTTAGACTTAACTTTCCCAAATTTTACAAAATATTAGATTTCATGTCTAGAGCCTGCACTGAAGAACAAAACAATTTCACTAAGGTAATTAAGACATCTATATTTCCCCATTATAAGACCTTATATTATGTAATAGATAATATGTTTGCAATAAACATATAACACTGTGCTTTTATAAGCTTCTAAGTAAACCCAGTAGAGTACCATGTGGCTTTCTGCATCTGATTGTCAAGTAGTTTAATACTCAGCTTACTTTTATAAAATATTGTGTATCTTCTGGTTCTCTTTTCTGCCTGCTAGGATAGAAATCAGTTTTACTCAATGTAATCAAATATTGAGAAGCATTGGTCTTCTCTGTGCATAATTACTGGGTTGAGGAAATTAATAGTTAGATTTCATTGACATCTAATTGAAAATATAGTTCTCTGTTGAATATAGCAGTAGCTTTGTGCTACCTATGTAGATAAACCATGTTTTTGTTTGAGAGTAATAGAAGGTGGGTTTGGTTATTAAAGTATTAGAAGATCTTTTATGGCAAAATTACTTAAACTATTAATACTTTCAGTTTTGTGGGTAAATTTTCCAAAGTGTTGTGTATGTCTGAATGATATGTTATCAATTACTCTTCTATAGCAGTTGTCATTTCAAACTGTAGCTCTTGGAAGGCATGTATTATTTGTACTGCTCTGTGCTTTACAGAGCAGTACAAATTTAAATTTTTAAAAATTTGGTGATTGTGACAAAATAGGATGGGACACGTTATCTCCTTATAGATAAGTATCTTAAGCTCGATTTTAGTGATTATGATCTGGTTAATGTATCATCTATCCAGGCAGGATTCAGGAAGAAGTCAGTTTAGGTGCTCTGGGGAACTTGACGTACATTTACAGTGAATTGTGCCTGATATGTTCTTTATACGTGAAATAATCTTAGGAACATTAAGCCACTGTTTGCCAACAATGGGGTGATATTCCTGGAAGTAAAGATAAGATGTGCTCCTGCCCTTGAAACTATCCTTAAAGGCTTTTTAACTCTTGAGTTTGTGGTGTAGCTGCTTACTTTTGCTATACTCCTGTTTTCTTCGTTTTGATTTTAATTTTACTTCCTGTGTGAACTGAAGATACCTCTTGTTGGCTTTTAGTTTCCTTTTTATTTTCATCTACTTGCTTATGTTTCCTTAGCTCCATTTATAAAAAGCTTCTTATTTTTTTTGGATCCAGTCAGTCATCTGCTGAATTAGGTCTCACCTTCTAACTTTTTAGCTGCCTGCCTGTCTTCCTGTGAAGCCTGGTAACTAGTATTGTAAGTCCACTCCTATTTGTACAATCTCTAATATACTTGGCTGCCATATTTCTTTACACTTTGTAGGAAAATGACTACCATAAAATAGGAGATCTCCATTCTGGAGTTCAAAGTGCATCTTTGATGTTAATTCTGTTTTTTAGAGATATAAAGTGGTTATTCTTTCCTCATTTAGTACTTAGATATTTAGTAATTATACTTGGACTCTAGGTGTTATCTTTTATTGCTAAATGTGTTTGAAACTAAGCTTTTAGAAGTGCATGTGTATAATTTTATTATAGGCATTTATATTTCCTTAGGTTTTTATCTTTAAATACAAATCACAATATACATAAACATTCATTTATATAAAATCAAAGCCATTATCCAAAGGCAGATCCAAGTGAACTGGATTATTTGTGCTCTCAGCATGCATAAGTAACAATGTAAGAATAGGTTACTATTTTGTTTATTGAACTAAACTCCAATTTGATCTTATTTTAGAATCTTTTAAAAATCTAATGACTTTAGTAAAGTGTCTAATTGAAGAGCTTATGTGCTATGATTTGTAACTGGCATTTTACGAAGCAAGTTAAACAAATGTAGAACTTGTATGATAAGGTTTTTTCCAGTAATTACTACATTTTTTTTCATGGCACCTTAGATTTCCTTGATAAGTGGCAGTTTGGAAGAAGAAATGTACAAAAAGGACTTTAAGGTATACAATAAAAAGTTAGTGGAGAATGAGAAGGATTGTCATTCCTAGAAAGGTAACATTTTATCCTTTAGGATTTTTTTAAAAGATTTTTATTTATTTATTTTTTTAGAGAGAGGGGAAGGGAGGGAGAAAGAGAGAGAGAGCGCTACAATGGGTTGCCTCTTGCATACCCACAGCAGGGGCCCTGCCTTGCAATCCAGGCATGTGCCCTGAGTGGGAATTGAACCAGTGACCTCTCAGTTTGCAGGCCAGCACTCAATCCACTGAGCCACGCCAGCCAGGGCTCCTTTAGGATTTAATAAAGGGAAGGTAAGTTATCTATTGAAATTTAAGGATAAATAAATTATTTTTCTATATTCTGTAATCTATCTGAAAATCATACTGTCTTTTGTTTAAAAATAACCAGAAGCCAGAATCTTAAGGTGCAATTATTAGATTTGTTTTTTATAGCTGAGACATGTTTTTAAAGGTGCAGCTGACACTCAAACCTTAGAAGAGTGAACATATAATATAGGTCGAATTTGTACTTTTGTTGAATTAATAAAACTGTATGGTTTAAATGTTTTTTTGTTGTTATTTATTTTTGAGGAGTTGCTCCAATGATTATTTTACCAAGTAACTTTAAATTTAAGAATAATCATAGTACAAATGAATTTAGGAATGAAGGGTATGTTTACAGGGATTCTATAAAGCTGTTCCACAAAACTTCAGCCTCTTGAGGCTCATTTATTTTTTCATCTTCCCTCTCGAAATTAACTGTAAGAAACTTACAAGACATATTTGGAATACTTGTTAGAAACATCTTTTTTTTTTTTAAGATTTTATTTATTTATTTATCTTTAGAGGGGAAGGAGAGGGAGAGAAACATCAATGTATGGTTGCCTTTTGTGCATCACCTGCTGGGAGTTGGCCTGCAGGGAACCAGCCTGCAACCCAGGCATGTGCCCTGACTGGGAATCGAACTGCGATCCCCTGGTTCGCAGGCCTGCGCTCAAGAAACATCTTTTTAAGAGAGAATTTAGCTCAATCAGGTAATTAAAACTATTCTTTATTGGTTCTCTGATTCGTAGGACTTTAGTGAATTTGCATAGCTCTTTGATTATCATTTAGACATCTTTTGAGTACAAAGGAAAACAGCCCTTGGTGGTTTGGTAACCATTGTTTCTAAAATTTTAAAGTTTTTAGCTGCACAGTGAAAGTTTTTTATCTTTTTTGTCATTTAACCATAGATAAATTTAGAAATATATTTTTATCTAATTTTCAAACAGAGATTACTATAATTAACATTTGAAGTAGTTGTTCAATTGGCTGTTTGAAGGTAATTGGCATTTTTATAGCTTTATAAGTATAATTTAGTATGTTTGAATCTTTCTTTTTTTTAAATATATTTTATTGATTATACCATTACAGTTGTTCTATTCCCCCCCTTCATTCCCCTCCACCCGCACACTCCCTCCCCCACCATTCTCCCCCCCTTAGTTTATAACCACGTGTCTCAAGTTCTTTGGATTCTATATTTCCCCCACTATTCTCGCCCTCCCCCCTATCTATTTTCTACCTACCATCTATGCTATTTTCTGTGCCTTCTCCCCCCTTCTCCCCTTCCCACCCCCCTGTTTCTAACCCTCCATGTGTTCTTCATTTCTATGGTTCCACTCCTGATCTAGCTGTCCTCTTGGTTTGCTTTTGTTTCAGGTGTGGTTGTTAATAACTGTGAGTTTGCTGTCCTTTCGCTGTTAATATTTTTCATCTTCTTTTTCTTAAATAAGTCCCTTTAGCATTTCATATAATAAGGGCTTGGTGATGATGAACTCCTTGAACTTGGCCTTATCTGAGAAGCACTTTATCTGTCCTTCCATTCTAAATGGATAAAGTTTTGCTGGATAAAGCAATCTTGGCTGTAGATCTTTGGATTTCATGACTTGGAATACTTCTTTCCAGCCCCTTCTTGCCTGGAAGGTCTCTTTTGAGAAATCAGCTGACAGTCTGATGGGAACTCCTTTGTAGGTAACTGTCCACTTTTCTCAAGCTGCTTTTAAGACTCTCTCTTCATCTTTAACCCTTGGCATTTTAATTATGATGTGTCTTAAAGTGGGCCTCTTTGCATCCATCTTGTTTGGGATTTTCTGTGCTTTCTGGACTTATATGTTTATTTCCTTCATCAAATTAGGGAAGGTTTTTTAATTTTTATTTGTCCAAATAGATTTCCAATTTCTACCTCTTTCTCTTCTCCTTCTGGAATCCCTATGATATTAATGTTGGACCTCTTAAACTTTTCCCAGAGGTTGCTTATCCTCTTTTNGGTCGCTTAGAGTTATTGGCTCTGGGACTTTGAGTTCTTCTTGCGCCATCTTTCGGGTTGTTTGTGCCTGTTCCATAGCAGGATCAGAGCCCTAAAGTGTTCACTAGAACAGGGCAACTAAGTCGCTGGGTTGTGACGTTGTATGTGGGGGTGGGGTCAAAGAGGGACAATGGCTCTCACTGGTATTGCAGGGCAACTAAGTCGCTGGGTTGTGACGCTGTATGTGGGGGCGGGGTCAAAGAGGGACTCTGGCGTCCTGTCCGCCACCTGCCGCCCTGGCCCTCACCGGTGCCACAGTTGCTGCCAGTCACCGGGCCCACGCGTTTCGTCGCACTGCACGCGAGTGTGCCACCGCCGTCGGCCCTCGCCCCCTGGGGCCTGCGTGGTCTGTCTCGCTGTGCTCGAATATGTGCCCGCGGTCTGCCCTGCACCCCAACTGGTTCTCGTCTGCCTGTGCGCCTGGGTCGGGGGCCCTGTCCTGCCCGACCCTGCTCGCTGCTGGCTCCGCCCCTCTTACTGTCCCCGTTGCACGGTTAGATGTGGTTGGACTTCCATATAATTCAATTTTCTGTCCTTTGGTTGTATCTTTGTTTCTCCAAACCTTTGTTGTATTCAAACTTGGTTGTGGGAGAAGGCACAGTGTTTCCACCTATGCCTCCATCTTGGCAGAAGACTATGTTTGAATCTTTCTATGTTGGGTAATAGATTGTGGTATGTGTACCATGTGGCCTTATGGATAGTTAATCTAATAACTAGGTTTAGAATAAAATGAAATATACTTTGTGTTCATAATGTTAAAGAGTGCTATGAAAATGAGGTTTCATTTGATCTTCATTTTGATCTTGTAAGTTAGATAGAACAGATAAATCCTTTTTTTCTCACAAGTGAGGGAAATTTTACTTATATAAAATTGAACTGTGACACCTGAGGCTAGAAATTAGTTTCCTCTGGTAAATTGTATATGCTGTCAGAGATGAAACTTTAGGCAATGGAAAGCTTATTTGGTGGATATTTACTATAGCACAAATTACAGTAGTTGTAAAGGTGATTTTGCTTGTGTTCTCAATGCTTGAACCTAACTTCCTCCAGTGGTTACATCTTCACCTAATTGTAGTCTGGTATCAAAGCCAGGGCATTGACATTGATACATTGCATGTATGTTGTTATAAACTAAGTTATCACTTAGTCAGGATTTTACTTTTTTTAATATGATTTTAGGAAGAGAGGAAGAGAAAGAGAGAGAAACAAACATTGCTTTATGTACTTATACATTCATTCGTTGATTCTTATGTGTGCCTGGACTGGGGATTGAACCCACAATCTTGGCCTATCAGGATGATGATCTAACCAATTGAGCTACCTTGCCAGGGTGAGAATTTTACTTTTTTAAAAATATTTTATTTATTTTTAGAGAAATAGGAAGGGTAGGAGAAGAAGAGAGAGAGAAACGTCTATGTGTTGGTGGTTGCCTCTTGCATGCCCCAAACTGGGGATCTGTCCTGTAACCCAGGCATGTACCCTGACCAGGAATCGAACCCATGACCCTTTGTTTTGTAGGCTGGCACTCAATCCACTGTGCCACATCAGCCAAGGCTAAAAATAACTTTTTTTTAAAAAGATTTTATTTATTTATTTATCTTTAGAGGGGAAGGAGAGGGAGAGAAACATCAATGTATGGTTGCTTTTCATGCGTCCCCTGCTGGGAGTTGGCCTGCAGGGAACCTGCCTGCAACCCAGGCAATGTGCCCTGACTGGGAATCGAACCGCGAACATCTGGTTCGCAGGCCCGTGCTCAATCCACTGAGCTACACCAGCCAGGGCTAAAAATAACTTTTAATGTGAAAGCTGGGCAGAATTTTTACTAGGAAGATGCTGTTTTTCTTGTTAAGCTCTCACATTCCAAGACATGTTTTCAAAGCAACTTGGAAATTTTATACAGAATCTGAAATTTATTAAAAGTTGGATTTGAGTACTATTGACTAATGTTAAGTATTTTTCTGTCTAATGAAGATCAGAGATAAATATTGCGTATTTTTATCGGTTGATGCTTTATGGGAAATAGTAACCTTGGCTTATATGTTTGTATTAGATTTCCATAGATTAAAAACCACAGGAAACAGGTATTCCATTTCAAGAGAAACAATAAGATCAGCACATTAGCAAACAATATTTTTGTTCTTTATTATTTTTTCTTAATTTCAGAAAAAATACATGCTCTAAATATCTGCATGTGTTGGAACACATAAATAATTTTTATTTGTTTTATTCATTACATTTTTTAAAAGATTTTTATTTATTTATTTATTTATCTTTAGAGGGGAAGGGAAGGAAAGAAGGAGAGAAATATCAGTGTATGGTTGCCTCTTATGCATCCCCTGCTGCAAACTAGCCTGCAGGGAACCGGCCTGCAACCCAAACATGTGCCCTGACTGGGATTCGAACTGCGATAGTGTGATTCGCAGGCCCATGCTCAATCCACTGAGCTACACCAGCCAGGGCTTATTCATTACAATTTTTAACACTTTTTATTTTTAAAGAGATGGTTATTATGAATTGCTTATGATGTGATGGTATTCTTATTTCACAATTAGAAAATATTTTGATATTTCATAATCAAAATATTTTGGAATGGTTTAGTTTGATCTTTAAGGCAGTTAATTGAACTGTTTATTAGTTATGAAGATGTATTTAAAGTTCTTAGTGTAATGTACTTAGGATTTTGGGTCCATAATTCACAGAAAATTTATGTACTCTAGATTGTCTCTGTTAAACATCTATTTGTCTTACTCTGTTGTGTAGAATTGTTTGGGGGTATGTAGTGCATTTTTTCATCAGGATGATGGAAAGAGCAAGGATAGCAATGAACTCAGGCATCCTTACAGGGATTCTTATAACTGGAACCACATCCGTAACTGGACTCTTTCTTCCTTCCTCCTTCCCTTTTTTTTTTTTTTTAACCTTCTGGCTTATTTCCTTTTAGTATACATTGTTTTTTCCATTATCTCACTTGAACCTTACGCAGGTTTTCTTCATGATCTGTTTTCTGAAAAAGAAGAAAACTTCACAGAGGCCAAGAAAAGTATTAATTGCCACACAGTGAATGGTGGAGCAAGGACTTGAACCTGAGTCTTCAGATTCCAAATTCAGGATTCCTACCCAAAGGGTAGGGTTAAGGCCTAAGATAAGATGAAGAAGGCTGTGTTTCTGCTGGCAAACTGGGTGGCACTAAGAAGTCTTGAGGGGTAGGGTGCTGGGGATGAACCAGACTGAGGGAGAACCCTGAAATTTAATAGGCAGGTCAGCGGGAGCCAGCAGAGCCCCAGGAAGGGAAGGGATAAGTGGAGCCTGAACAGTGAGGGTGGTGCTTGGGGCCTGACTGCTGGTCTGAGCCTTCCTCCCAGCCTGGCCTCTCTGCTCAGGGAAGGAGAAAGGGTCCTGCCGCTGAGCATCTTCTTTCATTTTGGGATTGTCATCATCATTCCAGTCCTTCAGTGAGTGGGGAAACTGAGTCACGGGAGGCCTGAGCTGGCAGGGAATCAGTTCTGCAAATTTGCAACTGGATTTGCCGGTCCTTCACAGGCTGGGTCCAGTGTGGCTGGCTGAGACCAGGGCACCAGAGCTCCTTCTCTGCTCGGGCCACTTCAACAGTGATTGCGCACACTTGGTGACTATTGAGCTGTCCCTGGAAAAGATGAATAGTCACAATGAGCACTGGAGGACTGAAGCTGCCGCTAGACCCCATGGTCTGTTGTAGAGCGCCCTCACCAGGCTGCAGTCCCCCCCAGCCTGCACCCTCACTGAGATCCAGGCCACGGGCGCAAGCCTTGCGTTCCTGCACCTGTACAGGCAGAGAGCCTCTGGCCTGTGTTGGTGAGTGCACTTTCTCTATTCGCAGGGCCTTTGGTCCTTTCTGGGGATGCCCTCCCCCCAACCTCCAGAGTTGGCTGGAATGTGCCAAGACTCCTCCTTTCCTCTCTGGATGGCGTTCTGCCTTGTCCCCACCGTCAGTCTGCAAGGCAGTTGGAAGCAGATGGATCCTGGGCAGACACACCGGGGACTCTAAGCCTGGTGGGCTTCAGACGTCCCGGCTGGCTGCCTGCGGCTTGCGGTGGATCGTGGGTTGCAACTTGCATTTCCCAGGGTGGTCAAAGAGGCGGCCGCCCCTTGTTCTCAAGCCATTCAGAGCCACTTTCAGTTCCTTTCTCTTGCTGCTGCCCCCAGGTAAACGACCTTCTCTCCATGAGCACTCTTCTCCTTGGCGCTTTTTGGGGAGCCTTCAGGCATGCAGGAGCAGGGGAACTGGAAAGCCACTCTTATCGCTGACTCCCTAGCTGCATTGGTGCGAGAGCCTGGGCTCTCGGAAACGTGCCTTTTCCAGAGACCCCTCTGGCTCAGTAGACTCATTGGTGCTTTATCAGGGTTTTAAACATTTGCCTTTGATATTATATGAATAGGTTGTATATGAGTCTTATTTACCATGGGAACTTTAAATTGCAAAGAATATTAAGGATTAAGTTACAAGGCTGTACTTTGTAAAACTGTAAACCAACCTTAATTTTATATTTTCGTGTAATTGTGTTCTGTCCTTTCATGTTCAATCCCACGTATCTTTTTGGTTATTAGGCATGTTTCATATGATGGTCAGGCGCTAGCTTCCTAAAATCTATTCCTAGCCTGGGTATTCCATGTCATCCTTAATGCTTAGGAAGTCATCCTCGATTGTTTTTCCTTTTCTCCTGTGTTTAGCACAAATTTTAGACCTCATTGTTTAGACCTCAGTATCCTTTAAAAAGATCTATTGTCTCATTCTTTATGCATTGCTAAGTTTTAAACTACACATTTAAATATATTATTCCCTTCATTAACCCTTAAAGCCTGAACTTTATAGGTCTTCATTATGTTCTTTTGACAAAATAATTTTCTATATATCTGAGTTTTAGTCCCTACACTTCCTCATATACTTATCTGGAAAATCTTTGTATCTTCATGTGTATAGAGGACACTGAAATGAGGAGAAAACACTGTGTTCATGATAGACATTGAGTATCTAAGTAGATTTTTGCTTATAAATATAATTAGAAAATTTGAATAATTTAGAATCTCTGAGTCACCATTGCCAAGAGTCCCAATGTCTCTCTTTTCTCAACTACTTTCTCCTCTCCCTATACTAGATTGAAAACTGTTACCATTGGTAGTTAACTAATTATTACTAATAAAGGAGAACAAAGGGAATTAGACATTGAGCTTAACCAACTGAAGAGCATAAACCTGCTTGCTCAGCCAGGGAGCCACAACTTCACCCCCCAGGGGATTACAGAATTGCTCTGCCAAAGGGATTAACACTCCTTCTTTACCCTCTCTGGTAGATTTTGGGGGGTGCAGGGGGAGGTGCTTGACCATAGAGGACTGTTAGTCTAACTAGGGGGTGTGAACCTTTCAAAAGTCAGTGAAAGCTTGGAAAATTGGTCATTTTGAAAAAGCACCTGTCTGTGCCAAACCCAGAGGAACCAAGAAACATCCTCTCGAGTTTGCTCCTGCTCACTCGTGCTCACTCGCCCCACCCCCACTGTCACTCTTGCTTAGTTACTTGTGTTCCTTGGTTCCTATTCTCTTCTCAGGTTGCATGTGACCATGCGGGCTCAGCAGCTACTGGGGCCATAGCAGACTGTGTGGGCTCTAAAGGACTAAGCTTTAATATGAAGGAGAAACTCTGGACATTGTGGAGTTGGGGAGTTAGAAACCCTGGAGCCAGGTTCTGTTTCCAAACAAATTAGCCACATCACAATCCCCCCTGCATGGGCTCTTGGAATACTTCCGTTGTGGTCTTGTAGAAGAGCCTGATTTCCACTGACAGCAAAACCACTTATCTAGTCCTAGAATGCCAGGTGCATCAAATTCTGTTGTCCCTTTGTGTTTTCATAGCCAAGCTGTCCTCTTTCCACTCCTACCCTACTGTGTTTTTTGAAACCTTTTAATCTTTTAATATCCCAGGTTTTTATTGTATGAGGCCTTCCTTGGATCTATTTCTGTTCCAGCTCTTTTACAGTGAAATGCAATTATTTACCTAAGTGGTTAGCCTGCTCTACTGTCAGCTCTTAGAAGAAACAGACTGTGTTTAATTTTTATCATATCAGGGTCTGACTTAAAAATGTGTTTCCCCCCCATGACTAGTATGGCTCATTTGGTTGGGTCTTGTCCCACAAAGCAAAAGTTCACCTGTTTGATTCACAGTCAGGGCACATGCCTAGGTTGCAGGTTTGATCCCTGGTCAGGGTTTGTGCAACAGGCAACATGTTTCCTCTTTCACATCGATGTTTCTCCCTCTCTCTTCCACCCTCCCTTTCTTGCTCTTTAAAAATAAATAAAGAGAGAAAGAAAAAAAAGAGTTCCATAATGTTAAGTTAATGTCTTATATGCCGTTTGACATACCTATTACATATCAGAAACAGGTGAATTGTCTCCTTCAGAGAATTAATTGGCTTTTGTTGCAAGTGAAATTTTTACTATTCTAGAATTCCTAAAATGGTTGGATGAAAGTTGCTTTTGTACTATTTATGAAGGAAGCAAATAGATTTTTTAGACTTTCAGGAAACTATATAAACTTTTTAAAAGGGTGTACATAATTGGTATGTTAATTCTAGCACATCACTACCAGTCCTTTAAGTGGCCTTAATTGTTAGACTAGTGTTGTTTTATTATAATGCTATAAAATATCATGCATAATTTAAGTAATAAAATTACATTTAAAACTCTACAGCCTTTAACTAATTTTGACTGCTTTTCTACATGATTGTTTCTCAAATTCTCTTACATCCAAGTCCCACTATTAATTAGATTTTACAGTTTTACTTCCTATAGTAGATTAGCCAGAATAATATGTTGGCTTTGGATTTAACTTTTGTTTTGGTTTGGTTTTTTGCATCTCTGTTTTCCAAATATAACTCTATTTGTATAGTCAGTGAGGTTTCTAGAAAACTTTTAAGTATATTTTATCAATTATACTATTAACAATTATCTCATTTTTTTCCTCCCCATTATCCTCTCTACCCAGTACCCCCATTCACTCCAGCATTTTTTGCTTAGTTCACATTGTTGGGTCATACATATAAGTTACGGGTTTCTCTATTTATTATACTATTCTTAACCTCCCCCTGTCTATTTTGTACCTACCATTTATGCTTCTTATTCCCTGTACATTTCCCCCCTTCTCACCCTTCCCCCTCCACACTGATATCCCTCCATGTGATCTCCATTTCTGTGATTCTGTTCCTATTCTACTTGCTTGTCTATGAAAGGTTTTCTTAGGTTCCACCAAGAAAGAAATGCCAACCAGCTACAAAGTCAGGCAATAAAGAGCTCTATTGGGGTTTGTGCGCCCAGGTGAGTTTTCACAGTCCTCAGAGTGGAGCCGGGGAATTCGTGCCCAAGCAGGGAGGGAGTGTGGTGGGGTCTGGCAGATCAGCTGGGAATTGGTCCCCTCTGAACAAAGCGGCAGGACAACATTGGTGGTCTCTTCCTGGGACTCAGGTTGCTATGTGGATGTCCCGTCCTTCCGGCTCTCTGGTTGGACGTCAGCCATCTTTTCTGGGAGCCATTTTGATTGTCCCCCATCTAGATTATAGTCCATTTGGGGTTTTATCTTACCCGGCCCACCCTAACAGTCTAGTTTGTTTTTTAGGTTCAGTTGTTGATGTTTGTGAGTTTGTTGTCATTTTACTATTCATACTTTTGATCTTCTTGTTCTTAGATAAGTCCCTTTAACATTTCAGATATAAGCGCTTCGTGATGATGAACTCCTTTAACTTGATCTTATCTGGGAAGTACTTTATCTGACCTTCCATTCTAAATGAAAGCTTTGCTGGATAGAGCAATCTTGGATGTAGATCTTTGGATTTCAGGACTTGGAATACTTCTTTCCAGCCCCTTCTTGCCTGTAAGGTCTCTTTTGAGAAATCAGCTGACAGTCTGATGGGAACTCCTTTGTAGGTGACTGTCCCCTTATCTCTTGCTGCTTCTAGGATTCTCTCCTTCATTTTGATCTTGGCTAATGTAATTATGATGTGCCTTGGTGTATTCCTTCTTGGGTCCAACTTCTTTGGGACTCTCCGAGCTTCCTGGATTTCCTGGAAGTCTATTTCCTTTGCTAGATTGGGGAAGTTCTCCTTTATTATTTCTTCAAATAAGTGTTCCACTGGTTGCTGTTCCTCTTCCCCTTCTGGTACCCCTATAATTCGGATGTTGGGACATTTAAAGATGTCCTGGATGTTCCTAAGCCTCTCCTCATTTTTTAGAATTCTTGCTTCTTCATTCTTTTCTGTTTGATTGTTTCTTTCTTCCTTCTGGCCCACTCCCTTGATTTGAGTCCTAGTTTCCTTTCCATCACTATTGGTTTCCTGTGCATTTCCCTTAATTTCAATCAGTTTAGCCTCCATATGTTCCTCTAATTTGTGGCTAAAATCAACCAGTTTTGTGAGCATCCTGATTACCAGTGTTTTGAACTATGCATCTGATAGGCTGGCTACCTCTTCATTGCTCAGTTGTATTTTTTCTGGAGCTTTGATCTGTTCTTTCATTTGGGCCGTTTTTTTGTCTTGATGCACCTGTTACATAGTGAGGGGTAGAGCCTTAGGTGTGAACCAGGGCAGGGTAACCCACATCACTGTGTTGTGATGTTGTATGTGAGGAAGGGGTCTGAGAGGGAACAATGGCACTTGCTCTGTCCTCTGCCGGATTTCAGTCACTTCCCTTACTTCTCCCAAGCCAAATGGGCCCTTCTGGTGCTGATTCCTATGTAGGTGGGCTTGTGTACATTCTAGGACCCTCTGGGTTTGTCCAACGAACTCCTGTGAGGCTGGGAGTTTCTCCTGGCACCTCAACCCCCACAGGTGTTGTCAATCAGTGGTTTGAAGCTTTATTTCCCTGCACTGGGGCCCTGGGTTTCACAGTTTGTCCCACTCCTCAGTTTCGACTGGTTTATCTGCACTTGAGTGTGGGACCACCTGGTCTGCCAGCTGCTTTGAATGCTGCACCCTTCCACAATCGGCCGCCGCCTTGCCTCAAGCCCTCTCTGTCCCAGCTGCCCAACTCTGCCCCTCCTACCAGTCTGGATGAATGTGTCTTCTTTAACTCCTTGGTTGTCGAACTTCCATACAGTTTAATTTTCTGTCAGTTCTGTTTTTTTGTTTTGTTTTGTTTTAAAATTTGTTGTTGTCCTTCTTTTGGTTGTGCAAGGGGGCACAGTGTATCTACGTATGCCTCCATCTTGGCCAGAAGCCCTCTTTTTTTCTTGATGAGTCTGGTTAAAGGTTTGTCAATTTTGTTCATCTTTTCAAAGAACCAGTTCCTGGATTTATGATCCTTTGTTTTGTTCTTTTGGTCTCTATGTCATTTAATTCTGCTCTGAATTTGATTATTTTCTTCCTTCTATTCTCTCCAGGCTTTGTTATTCCTCTAGTTCCTATAGATGTAGTGTTAGGTCTTTTATTTGAGAATTTCCATTCTTCTTTAGTTAGGCCTGTAACATTCTGAACTTCCTGCTTAGTACTGCCTTTACTGTGTCCCATAGGTTTTGGGTTGTTGTGTGTTCAGCTTCATTTGTCTCTAGATATTTTTTATTTCTTTCTTGACCTCATTGTTGGTCCATTCATTATTTAATAACCTGTTACTTATTCTCCATGTATTTGAATGTTTTTGAGTTTTTTTCTTGACGTTGGTTTCTAGTTTCAATCCACTGTGATCTGACCACATGCTTGATATAATTTCAATTTTCTTGAATTTATTGAGGCTTGTTTTGTGTCCTACCATATGATCTATCTTTGAAAATGTTCCATATGCATTTGAAAAGAATGTATATTTCTATTCTTTGCAGTGGAAGGTTCTGTATATATAAATTAAATCCATTTGATGTAGATCATTTAGTGCCACAATATCCTTATGGATTTTTTTGTTTGGAAGATCTGTCCACTGTTTACAGTAGAGTGTTAAAATCCCCTACAGTGACTCTCTTGTTGTCAATATTTTTCTTGAAGTCCTCCAAGATTTTCTTTATTTATTTAGGTGCTCCTATGTTGGGTTCATATATGTTTACAAGAGTTATCACCTCCTGTTGTACTATTCCCTTAAGAATTATGTAGTGACCTTTGCCCCTTTTACAGCTTTTGTTTTAAAGCCTATTTTTGTCTGATGTAAGTATTGCTACCCCAGCTTTATTTTCATGTCATTGGCTTGGAGTATTTTTTTTTCTATTCTTTCACTTCAACCTCTGTAGATCTTTTCTTCTGAGGTGGATCTCTGGTAGACAGCATATATGCAGATCATGTTTTCTTCTCCGTTCAGCTACCCTATATTTTTTTACTGGAGTATTTAATCCATTTATATTTAAGGTTATTATTGATAGGTACTTGTTCATTGCCATTTTTTCCTTGCCCCCCCCCCTTGCCTTTTTATAGCAGTTACTTTAGCATCTCTTGCAGTGCTGGTTTGGTGGACATGTAGTCTTTTAGCTTTCTTTTGTCTGATACACTCTTTATTTGACCTTCATTGTTAAATGAGGGCCTTGCTGGATAGAGTATTGTTGGTTGTAAGTCCTTGCTTTTCATTACCTGGATAGTTCATGCCAATCCTTTCTAGCTTATAGTGTTTCTGTTGAGAAATCAGCCAATAGCCTTATTGGAGCTCCCTTGTATGTTATTAACTTATTCTCCCTTGCTGCCTTTAAAATTCTCACTTTGTCTTTAAAATCTATCATTCTAATTATGATGTATCTTGGAGTAGGCCTCTTTGAGTTCATCTTGATTGGGGCCCTCTGTGTTTCCTGAACTTGCATGGCTTTTTCCCTCATCAAGTTTGGACATTTTCTGCCATTATTTTTTCAACAGGTTTTCTATCCCTTGCTAATTTTTTCTGCTTCTGATATACATATGATGCCAGTGTTGTTATGTTTCATGTTTTCCTGAAGCTCTCTTAAACTCTCTTTATTCCTTTTTTTAGTTTTTTTTCATTTTGTTACTCTGACTGACTTTTTTTTCTGCCTTGTCTTCCAGCTCACTGATTTAGACCTCTGCTTCATCTAGCTTGGTTTTATTTCCTTCTAGTGTGTTTTTCACTTCAAATATTGTATTCTTCATTTCTTCCTGGTTCTTACTCATAGTTTCTGTGTCCCTTTTCATGCTGCTGTAGTTTCCACTAAGTTCTTTGTAGCTCCCATAAAGTTCATTGTAGTTCTCACTGGCCTCCTTTAATGTCCCTATAACTATTATTTTGAATTCTATGTCTGATAGATTGCTTGCCTCAATTTCATTTAGCTATTTTTCTGGGGATTCCTCATTTTCTGTTAATTGGGGGTTATTTCTTTGTCTTCCCATTTTTAGATGACTCTTTGTGTTTGTTTCTACCTCTCAGGTTTCCCTGCTTTGCCTGCCTATCACGTGGAGTGGCCTTCTGTGATAGGAGTTCACTGGGGATCAGAGTTGCGGTCTCTTTGATCTCCTGATCTGGATGCTCTAGAGTTGCTCTTTATTCTGTTTATGTGGGTTCTCTTGTTATACTTGGGCTTTGATTATCAGTGGCTCATTTGTTGGTGGATTCACCTCCCCAGCTGGCTGGCTGTCACAACCCCCGCCACATGTTGTGTGCTGTTGTATAGGTGCTGGTTAACAAAGCAGTATTACCCAGAAAACCAAACCCACACCAGCAAATATACCCCCCACCACATCAGCAATATCAACAGCAATTGAGTAAAGACTAATCAAAGTGGAGATAAACTAAGAATATTATAAGATAGGAAAAGGGGACTATGAGATGACTAAAGAAGAGAAAAGTGATTTTGAGTGGGAAGAAGGAATAGAAACTATAAGAGTAGGAATAGAAAGAAGGAAAAAAGAAAATACAACTTAAAACATAAGTAAAACAGACAAATATGGCAAAATGGACTAAAAAAAGGGAAGAGTATAATATGAGTTTTGAAATAAAATTTAAAACGTAGGGAACCAAAGGGAACAAAATTGCAGAAAAACCACAATTGGGTCAATAGCAATGACAGCTGAGCAAAGATTCATAAAGATGGAAAGAGAATAAGAATATTACACAAAAGAGAAAAGAGTGTACGAGATGTCTAAAGAAAAATTATTTTGAAAGGATGGGGGAAGAAAAATAATAGGAATAAGGAAAAGAATTTTGACTCAGAAAAGGAAAAAATAAAACTCCAAACTAAAATAAGCCAGGGCAGGAGGAAGGCAAACTGGAGTAAGACAGGGGGAGAGTAACTATGAGATTTGAAATAAAAATGAGTGAACAAATAAGAATGCAGTTGAAGAAGAACAGCAATAATCATAATATCCATGCCAAACAAGCCACACTTTATAAGATGGAGAGGAAATAAGAATATTATAAGAAAGGGAAAAATAATGAAAGCTGACTAAAGTAAGAAAGAATGCTTTTGAGAGGATAGAAGGAGGATAAAAAGTAAGGTGTAGGAACAAGGTATAGTATGGGAAAAAATAAAACTAGGTAAATAAGAAAGGGCATGAATAAAGCAAAATAGAGTAAGATGAGAAGGGTACAATGTGAGAGTTGAAATAACAATAAAATAAAAAATTACATAGAACCTAAATTAAAAGAACAAAAAATAAAAGACAAAGACTAGTGATTACTTAGAGTACAATTGAAGCAAAAGAAGAAATATTAAAAGGCTATGCAAAAGGAAGAGAAAAATGCTAATTGTGAAGAAGAATGAAGTAAAATTCATCTCAGCAGTTTGGTGTTTGCCTTCTGGCTTCTCTTTCCAGATCCGCCTCTGGTTTTTTATCAGATCAAGGTCCCAAGGTGGATGGTCCAACTTCTGGCAGCACTGCCTGTGTCACTATCACCTGTCTCTAGGAGGAGCTTCTGTTGAAATCAGGAGGATGGAAACCCTGGGTTTTCCCTGGAAGGCACTGTTCAGTCTTCTGGGAAATTTGTGGCTGTGTTCCCCCTGCGCCTCTACCACCCATCTTGGTCTGTCCCAGCTTATTTCCAATAATGTATAATTTCTGATGAATTAGATTTCCATTTCAAGGGAGGAACCAATCTGTGTAAGAGGTCAGCCTTTTCATGCTTGGTGTTGAGGGCTGTTCTGTGTGCCAGCTGCAGCTGGGCTGGGCCCTGATTGCCCTTTACTGCATTGAATTCTGATCTCCCTGCTTTGCTGGTCTCAGTGAAATAAGGCCCTAGGAACCACTGTATTTTGTCTCCCTAAGAAAAGTTCAAAATGAGCCCTTTAGGCATTCCTTTTTCTGTCTTTCTCTTGTGGATATGCATCCTGCAGGGGTTTCTTGAACCTGACCTGCCTGTTTTGCACATTCTTCCCCAGTGGTGGTGATTTCCATCCTGCATGAGGTAGGGGCTGGGCACAACTTTCCCTTCCTGGAGGTTGGATCTCCACCAGGGAAAAGGG
Source organism: Sturnira hondurensis (assembly GCF_014824575.4). Classification (NCBI taxonomy): domain Eukaryota; kingdom Metazoa; phylum Chordata; class Mammalia; order Chiroptera; family Phyllostomidae; genus Sturnira; species Sturnira hondurensis. Next base: position 2,324,802 of record NW_028098229.1, read on the forward strand.
CTCTGTCTGTCTATAAATAATTTCAGGTGCTCAAGACCTACCCTTACAGTTCCCAGCTCACTGCCCTCACAGCAGACAGTCCCAGACTCTCCATTCTGCATAGCCTCCGCTCTGCCAGCTGTGCTGGGCTGGGACTGAGAAATCTCCTAGCTATGCACCTTTCTGATCTCTGCCCAACTGCGCTGGGAGGGAGCAATCCATGCCCTCAGTCCTCTCCTCTTGCTGGCAGGGCAGCTTTGCATGGGTCCCTATTGGCACACCTCAGCTGCTCTTTTAAAAAGTCCCTCTGGGCACTCCCACTGCAACACTGAGTCACTGCCCAGCTTCCTGTACACACCACCTCTCTAAAAAGCCAAGAGTCTCATTGTCATGGCTGGCCACAGCTTGCCTCCTCTTCCCAACTCAGGTGCAGATAGAATCCCATTCTCTCTATGGCACTCTTCTGGTTGGTGTTTGCTGCTGCAGCTATGGGTGTGCTCCTTGCTGTGTGCATAGCCGGAATCTCCCCAGCTTCATGTATCCAAGTTACTCCCAGCCCAGGGACTCCCTAACCTAGGAGGAGAGGGGGCCACAAAGCTGCAATCTCTGACTGGGATCTTCATGGCTCCAGGTGCCACACATGGGGAATTTCCCTTTCAACCTATAAAATCTCCTTACTGTTCATTGCGAAACATCTTCTGTACTCCTTGGCTTCCAAACTTCATATACGGTAAGATTCCATTGAATGCTTGGTTTATTTTTTGGAAGATCAGCAAGTATCAGAGTTGGGGGCAAGAGAAAGTAGACTCAGCTTCCACCTACTTGTCTGCCATTTTTTCTTTTTTTTTAAATCATTTTAAGATTAATGTTCAAATACAGTTGTTTGCCTGCCATTTTTACTGTCCTTCCCTTGTCTTCTTTTTCTTTTTAAAGATTATATTTATTAACTTTTAGAGAGAGGAGAAAAGAGGGAAAGAGAGGGGGAGTAAAACATCAATGTGTGGTTGCCTCTTGAGTACTCCCTACTGGGGACATGGCCTGCAACCCAGACATATGTCCCGACTGAGAATAGAACCAGCAACACTTTGTTTTGCAGGGCGGCACTCAATCCACGGAGCCACAGGGCCCCTTCTCTTCTTGACAAGATGTTTACAATCCCTTATCTGAAACCCTTAAGGCTACATGCATTTCAGAATTCAGAATTTTTCAGATTTTATGTAACCATTATTGGGTAATACACTGAATAGCTCTGGGAAATATCCTGTATTAATATTTATGTAGCAAACACATTAATATATACACTAAATGGGATAAATAAAGCCTAAACTCTTTTCAGTTTAGATCTGGTACTTCCACCGAGTAAATTTGGAAAAATTAATATTTGAATACCTGACTTATGAAAATATCTGACTTATGAAAAAATAATATTTTCAGAACTTCGTGGAGTTGAGAATTGCAGATAATAGATTGTGGGTGACTACAATTAGGAATTAACTATAGAGTAAGTCTGTTTAATGTCTCTTCTTCCAATAAAAAAGTAAAACTCACCCTGGCTGGTGTAGCTCAGTGGATTGAGCACGGGCCTGTGAAGCAAAGGGTTGCCAGTTCAATTCTTAGTCAGGGCACATGCCTGGATTGCAGGCTAGATCCCCAGTAGGGAACACATGAGAGGCAACCACGCATTGATGTTCCTCTCCCACTCTTTCTCCTTCCCTTCCCCTCTCTCTAAAAATAAATAAAATATTTTTTTAAAAGTAAAACTCATAATCAGTGAAGTATTTGAAAAGAAAATCAAATATTTTGGCAATGCCTTGAGACTTCTATTCCACTTACTTAGACCCAAAAGCCCATGTCTAAAGTACCCAAAGAATGAATACCAAATCCTTTGAACATATTTCATATTTCTCTTTATTGTCTTTAATATCAAAGATACTAATTTATTTGAATAAACTCTAAATTGGTAAATTTTCTTTTTTATTTTAATTGATTAATTTTATTTTTTAATATATTTTATTGATTATACCATTACAGTTGTTCTATTCCCCCCCTTCATTCCCCTCCATCCTGTACACCCTCTTCCCCACCATTCCCCCCCTTTAGTTTATGACCACGTGTCTTAAGTTCTTCATATTCTATATTTCCGCTACTATTCTTGCCCTCCCCCGTACCCATTTTCTACCTACCGTCTATGCTATTTATTCTCTCTACCTTCTCCCCCCTTCTCCTCCTCCCACTCCCCTGTTGCTAACTCTCCATGTGTTCTGTATTTCTATGTTTCCACTCCTGATCTAGCTGTCCTCTTAGTTTGCTTTTGTTTTAGGTGTGGTTGTTAATAACTGTGAGTTTGCTGTCCTTTCACTGTTCACCATTTTCATCTTTTTTTTCTTAGATAAGTGCCTTTAACATTTCATATAATAAGGGCTTGGTGATGATGAACTCCTTGAATTTGATCTTATCTGAGAAGTACTTTATCTGCCCTTCCATTCCAAATGAAAGCTTTGCTGGATAAAGCAATCTTGGATGAAGGTCTTTGGATTTCATGACTTGGAATACTTCTTTCCAGCCCCTTCTTGCCTATAAGGTCTCTTTTGAGAAATCAGCTGACAGTCTGATGTGAACTCCTTTGTAGGTGACTGTCCCCTTATCTCTTGCTGCTTCTAGGATTCTCTCCTTCATTTTGATCTTGGCTGATATAATTGTGATGTGCCTTGCCTTGGTGTGTTCCTTCTTGGTCCAACTTCTTTGGGACTCTCTGAGCTTCCTCGATTTCCTGGAAATCTATTTCCTTTGCCAGACTGGGGAAGTTCTCCTTTATTATTTGTTCAAATAAGCTTTCCACTGGTTACTTTTCCTCTTCCCCTTCTGGTACCCCTATAATTCGAACGTTGGAACGTTTAAAGATGTCCTGGAGGTTCCTAAGCCTCTCCTCATTTTTTTGAATTCTTGTTACTTCACATTTTTCTGTTTGGTCATTTTTTCCTTCCTTCTAGTCCACTCCATTGATTTGAGTCCCAGTTTCCTTTCCATCACTATTGGTTTCCTGTGCATTTCCCTTCATTTCAATTAGTTTAGCCTTCGTATGTTGCTCTAATTTGTGACTAAAATCAACCAGTTCTGTGAGCATCCTGATCACCAGTGTTTTGAACTGTGCATTTGAAAGCTTGGTTATTTCTCAGTCACTTAGAGTTATCGGCTCTGGGGCTTTGAGTTCTTCTTGAGCCATATTTTGGACTCTTCATGCCTGTTATGTATGAGGAGCGGAGCCCTAGGTGTTCACCAGGGTGGGGCAACTCAGTTGCTGGGTTGTGATGCTGTATGTGGGGGCAGGGTCAGAGAGAGGCAATAGCAGTCGCCTTTGCTGCTTCCCAGTGCTGGGGCCTGTGCAGTCTGTCTCACTGCTCACTGCTCTCTCCTTTGCTGGTTTATCTGAGTACGAATGTGTAACCTCGGTCAGCCTGCCTCCTTGCGCCCTCACTGGGTCCGCCCAATACTACCCTGGCTGCCTGGGCGCCTGGGATCGGGGGATCCTTCCTGCCCAACCCTGCTCCGCTGCTGGCTCTGCCCCTCTTACCAGTCTGGTTGAATGGTTTGTTGTTGTCGGACTTCCGTATAGTTCAATTTTCAGTTCTTTGGCTGCGTCTTTGTTTACTAAACCTTTGTTGTATTCAAACTTGGTTGTGGGAGAAGGCACAGTGTTTCCACCTACACCTACATCTTGGCAGAAGTCCTCAAAATTTCTGTATTTATTTAGGAATTTGGACCCTTAAAGTAACAGTATGTTAGGGAAATCATTCTGAATAAACATTAAAAGGAGAGACCAAAAACAAAACTCCCCCAAAATAAATATCTCACATCAATTCATCGTCAGACAGTCCCTGGCAAAAGAGATTAGTTAGGCTTCTCTTAGCTCCAGAAGAACATAGAACAGTCATTATTTCAGGAGGGATGTGTGGAAAGGAGCCAGATTCATGGTCAAAAACCTAGGTTTGATTCTCAGCTCTCTCACTTACTTGCTGAGTGAGATTTGGCAACATACTGAGCATCTATTTCTTATGTAGAAGATGAGATTAGTGAACAATCTTGCCTGTCTCAGGATTGCTGAGAAGCTCAGAAGAGGTAACACGGGCAAACTGACAGCTCTGTACCAGTGCTAGTTACCCCCTTGCTGCTGGCTCCTTAAAGCTGATGTCAGATATTAGGATCTCTTTTCATTCCATCGTTCCCCCTCATGAACACACACCAGAGACCAATTTAAAAGGTCTCTAGGCTCTTCTCATTTTGAGATACATTCTTCTCTTTTAAAACCTGTGTAAAAACAAATGATGTTCCTATCCAGAGTTTGGTTTTGTCTTACAGGCCTATTTGCTCCTTTAGTTCCCTCTACTGGGAAAAAATAAAATTTTCTAAGAGAATGGTTCATGCAGGTTTTTCATGGTAGTATCTGCCCCCAGAGATCATTTGACAATATTCTGACTTTAGGAAACATATTGAGTCAAGCCATTGATTTAGTTAAGGCAATATAATCGTAAGTGGTGTTTCTTCTTAGGTTACAAATAAGAATTGCAATGAGAAGAAATATGTATTTATTGATTCCATTCTGGTTCCTACCATTTATTAAGAATTCTTAGTGGAAAAAAATTGGCTTAGATGATATTTGAGTTCAAGGGGGGGAAAGAAAAGTATTTGATTGAGGGTCAGGAACATTAATTACAGTGGCCTCTTCTAGATTTTAGGCCCCAAAATGTTCAGTCGAAGCACCTGATTTGAACAGGTTTTTTTGCACTTTTTCTCTGCACAGTTCATGTTACAGGAGGAAATCCTGTTAGTCAGTGTTTAGAAATGGCAAAGCAATTTTTACTTGTTATTTCTAAGCTGAAAAGAATATAGGAGATGTCTCTTGATAACAGAAGGAGCTATGAAAATTACTTTGAATGGGAGGAGGAGAAGTACAGCTTTCATGTTATTTTATTCAAATAATTTTCCTTCCAGGTTCCTTCCTGACCATAATTTTTCCTTCCAATCCTATAATATATACTTATTTTTTTTAATGTTAAAGTTTGTACACAGCTCCGTTTAACATTTGGCCAGCATTTACTGAGTACCTGCTACAGAAAATATAGGAGTGAGCAAAGCAACATAGTGCCTACCCACTCTGCCCACAGAGCTTAAGTCCAGGCCTGTGTAAGTTCTAGATTCTAGTGGCAACAGAATCCAGAGAACCAGGTGGGGTCAGTATTAGAAGCCTGCTTTTCCAGGTGGGCATCCAATTGATAACTCTGGACAAGGCTACAAGAATCAGACTTATAAGGGGTGCACCCCAGAGAAGTCAGCTAAGGCCAGAGGCACCAGTAGGTGCCATAGCTGTTGACAGACAAGGTCCAGAGTTTGGAAGGTCAGAGATAAAAGCAAGAAGCCAGGAACCAATGGACAAGGCTATCAAAGACCCCAAGTTAGAGGCCCTTTGCTCTCTGCCTTCCTTTATAGTCCCTCCAGGGTAAGTGGGAGCAGCCTGCTGGAGCCCACAGAAGCGTGTTATAAACATGGCAATCCTGAGGTCTACAGGGAGGTTCTCACCTAGACTGGTGCAGGGGCAGAGCTGTCAGGCTCTGTGCAAGGTCAGAGTAAGGGCGCACTGAAGTCCTTGGGCATACTGCAAATGTTTTACTTTGCAGCTAGACAGGATAACCCCCTCAGTGTGATAATACCGAACCTGCATGTTACAACAGAGAAGCAACAGCTTTTAGAATTAGTGGTAAATGTTCACATACTCTGATGCTAAAATAACTTGAAAAATTCTTGAAATAAAGCCAATATTGTTTTCCAAGATGTAATGTGAGTATATTGCAGACAGTATTTCTTTTATTAAATACAGTCCATTTTCAATGACATTCTTTATTAAGCATTATATTGCTAGGAACAGAAACATTGTAATAGGTATAGTGATATTCTAGGTTATCAGAAGAGGGAGTGGATCAGAACAAGAAAATATGTTTAAATGCATCTGGGATACCATCGAATGGATTGCAAGCTATGAACAGAGATCATGATATGACTTTCTATTCCATGCACTATGACACAGTGGTGCAACTGCCCATGTACCTGGCCCCACAGCTTTACTGCCTGCCTGCTTTGCTGATGGCAGAAGTGCTGACTAGATGGATTCTTGGAAGCTGTACAGAGCAGCAGGTGAATTAGGCTGTGGCTTGGATGCAATTCACAGCCTACAAAAGAAACCTCTTCCCTGTGTGGTTTGTTTAAGGTCAGGATTATTGTCTGGGAAAAAGAAACAAAAAACTTTCTATACGTAAGTCAGGCAGACATATACAGTTAGGGTTAAGAACCCCTGGTCAGATCCCCAACAGAGTCATGGGCACCATTCAAGCCACTGCATCATCTCACCAAGGAAGGGTTTCCCATGGCCACCAAGAAGCCCTTGCCCACCACTAGGTCAGCCCTTAGAATCTCACCAGCTTTGACATTTGTTTCTGACTCCAACTCAACAATTTCTGACAGCAAACCACATCTGCCATCCAGCATGACTTAGAGCTTATGTGATGTCTCCTCACATCAGTCTGTGCTACTGGGTACTAACCATCACTTTCATAATGCACATCAGCAGACTCTATGTAGTGGGCATGCCACAGAAACTGGGCACTGATGGCTTTAAAACAAACTGCAGAGCCCATCACCCACTCTCTGGTATTCTGATCTTGTAGATATGAGGGGGTATGGAGAGGAATCAGGACCAAAGCAAGCACCTCAAGTTATTCTAATGTGGTCAAAGCCCCGTGTTGTGAGAAACAGTGAGTAGAGAGGCTGAAATGATGTTCTGGCCTGTGGATTTATTTTAAACTAAACACCGAAAACAACTCCTTCATGCAGAGACATCTTAAATCCAACAGCATGGAAATTCCTCTGTGGTCTTTGGCCCTGTTGGTTTTCCCTGTGATATACATGCTCTGAAGTCTAGTATTTGTTTCAGCTTCTCAAACTTTCACAAGAGGTTATAAGTAGTTTATGCACATTCTTTTTAAAAATTATTTTATTGTTCAATTGCAGCTGTCTGCATTTATCCCTTACCACTCCCCCCCCAAGCCATCCCCACCTCCTTCCCTTGCTTCCACCCCTGACCCTAGTTTTGTCCGTGTGTGCTTTATAGTTCCTCCTGATAACCCTTCCCCTCTCCCCCCCCATTATGCCTTCCCAACCTTCCCTCTGGTTGCTGTCAGATTGTTCTTAATTTCAATCTCTGGTTATGTTTTGCTCACTTGTTTGTTTTGTTGATTAGGTTCCAGTTAAAGGTGAGATCATATGGTATTTGTCTTTCATCACCTGGCTTATTTCACTCAGCATAATGCTCTTCAGATCCATCCATGCTGTTGCAAAAGATAGGAGGAGATCCTTCTTTCTTTCTGCTGCATAGTATTCCATTGCATAAATGTACCACAGTTTTTTGATCCATTCATTTACTGATGGGCACTTAGATTGCTTCCAGCACTTGGCTATTATAAATTGTGCTGCTCTGAACATTGGGGTACATAGGTTCTTTTGGGTTGGTGTTTCAGGGGTTTTAGGGTATAATCCCAGGAATGGAATTGCTGGGTCAAAAGGCAGTTCCATTTTTAGTTTTCTGAGGAAATTCCGTACTGCTTTCCACAGTGGCTGCAACAATCTGCACTCCCAGTTTATGCACATTCTGACCCACAGATGACCAAATACGTAATACCTTATGCATGACTGACAGGGGCAGAGGGAGATTAAGCATTGTGCCTCTTCACCTAACAGTATGTATTTTCCTTTTGTGGTTCATAACCCAGCTTCCTGAACTTTTACACTTTATTTTAGCAGCACTGTTGTTACCAGATTTACACACAAAGGCAATATACCTTACACAGTGAAAGTGCTCAATATACAATTGATTTTAAAGCTGATAATAACCAACTTCATGAATGAAACACTATTTGCCATCTCTTTAATTTCCACCCTCCTTTGAGCCCAAATCTCTTTTGTACTTCTACATATTTTTCTCTACCTTTTCTCTCTATGCCACCAATATTAAAAGGTTATTTGGGATGTAAAATGTAATATAGCTGCTAAAACTAAAGAAAAGAGATAAAGAAATAAAAAAGGAAGGTAAATTAAAGGAGAATAGAAAAGGAAGAAGAAGATGGAGAAAAGGAGAAAGATATCTTCTGATCAGTCCCTTCATGAAAAGTTTGCTACTTTTCTCATGCATTGCTGTAATGCTCAGTGGCATATGGTCCCATTCACCACCTTCCCCTTTCCTTTCTACTCCCCCAGTGACGTAAAGTCCACACTTTTTCTCCTAACTCCAGTCATCTAGCCTGTGTGGGCCCAAGAGACTCTCAGACACTCAGCAAAAACTCAAAACATACCTGGTGCCTAGTCCTCTGTCTCCTCAGAGAAGAGACCCCTGCAGGTGACACACCTTGTATTCAGGATGCCTGAGCTAGTTGTACTAATCCTCCACCCAGCAATGTGTTGTCCACATAGTGGTTCAACCCCTCCCAGCTGCACTTGTTTGGCACTTAAGAAACACTAAAAGCATTGATTAAGTGAGGTATTGTGTTCAATGCTGGGATGCAGAGTTTAGTAAAATTTGGAGTTTTCAGTAGAGTAGGAGGGGCAGACATAAAACAAATAAAAAATCTGCCCTGTTGGAAGAAGTTAGGGAAGATCTCCTAAGGAGAAGACACCAATGTTTTGAAGCATGAGGAAAACATTGAAGCACATGAAGAAGTTAGCCACCTGAAGTAGTAGGAGCAAGGCAAGGAAGAGGTCTGACCAAAGGCATGGAGGTGTGGAGTATTTAAATATTTGGTGTGGGGATATACAATCAGTTCATCATTACTGGAATATAAAGTGTCAAGCCTACAGAGGTAATACCTGAAGGTGGAGGATGTGGGGTTTTGAATGTCTCACAGAGAGGCATCCTATTTTAATAGCATTTTAAAATCCATAATAAAAAACTTCAATATCTATTTTAAGAGCATTGGGGAACTGCCAAGGAGTTTTTTTTAAATAGGAATGATATCCCAGATTTACATATTAGGAAGATCTTACTGATGGTCCTATATCTGAAGTAGGGTGGGACAGGTGGCAGGGAAGCAACCCAAAAAGTTTGAAGACATTTATTTGCAAAGATATATGCACCCCTGTGTTTGTTGCAGCTTTATTCAAAGTGATCAAGATTTGGAGACAACCGGAGTGTCCTTTGATAGATGGTTGAATAAAGATATGGTACATACCCCTGGCTTGTGTCACTCGGTGGATTGAGTGCTGGACTGTGACCCTGGACGTGTCTGGTTCCATCCCCAGTCAGGGCACATGCCTGGGTTGCGAGCCAGGTCCCCAGTTGGGGGCGCTCTAGGGGCAACTACACATCACTGATGTTTCTCTCTCTCCCTCCCTTCCCCTCTCTAAAAATAAAAAAATAAAATCTTTTGTTAAAAATGATGTGGTATATATATATACACACACACACACACACAATAAAATACTACTCAGCCATTAGAAAGGATGAAATACTTCCATTTATGACAACACAGATGGATTTTGAGAACATCATTCTAAGCAAAATAAGCCAGAGAAAATCAAGAACCATGTGATTTTACTCATATGTAGTATATAAAACCCAAAGCAACAAATGAACAGACAAGACAAATAAAAACAAAAACTCAAGACACAGACGATAGTATAGTGGTTATCACAGGGAGATGGGGAGCAGTAGTAAAATGTAAAAGGGGTCAAACATATGGTGCCAGAAGGAGACTTAACTTTCGGTGATAAACACACAATGCAATATACAAGTGGTGTACAAGTATTATAAAATTGTACACTTGAAAGCTACATAATCTTATTGACCGATGTCATCCTAATAAATTTAATTTTTTAAAAAAGGATGATATGCCATATTTCAATTTGTACCAAGGAAGACCTTGGTGGTGGCAGTGTGAGTCCTGCATCAGAGTTAGAATGGGCCGGTGGCAGTGTAGCAAGATGAAAAGAATCAAGACCAGTTAGGAGATTCCTGTGACAGCCCAACCAAAATTGTTGAGATTCTAAATTAAACACAGAAGAAGCATACAGAGGAATAAATGGGTTGAAACCATCCATAAGAAGGTTAAATCAACTGGGTGCGTCAGATAATGAGAATCTAGGAGGATGTCTAAGTTTCGGACTCCTGTAGGAGCTTTACTGGAACAAAGAAGAAGGCAGACCCTGGCTGGGTAGCTCAGTTGCTTAGAGCATTATCCCAATGCACCAGGGTCTCAGGTTGGATGTGCAGTCAGGGCACATACAGAAATCAACAAATAAATGTATAAATAAGTGGAACAACAAATTGATGTTTCTCTCTCTCAAATCAATAAATTTTAAAAAGCAAGGAGAGCATGCTTGTCAGGGAAAACAAGGAATTATTTATGAATTCATCATGAGTTCTAGACATTTTTACACAAGCAGTTCAATCTCTAAAAGTTTTGAAGACTTTAAAATGCTACTAGCTGTATTATAAAAAGAGCTATTTTCCCCCAAGGATTTGTTCACTGAAGTTGCACTGTCTGGATTTCAGTTTGTACCTTCCTGATTCCATTGTGGTGAATATCCACATACAGGGAACGTGTGTTCTGCTTTCAGCCCACTTCACCACTCTGATCATTTGATGATGCCCAGCAACACTTCCATGTGGCTCCTGTTCACGTGTGCCATTTGTTGTTCTTGGTGTTAAAGATCTGTTGTTGTGTGGCTGGTGACCCAGCCAAGCACGGAGGTAGGACCAAGGGCTCTGCAGTGTTGCTAAGAAAAAAATCCTGTGTTCTGGATTTTTTGAATCTGTAAATGTTTGAATCTGTAAATGCTTTGGGTAGTATGGACATTTTGATGATGTTAATTCTTCCAATGCATCAACATGGTAAATGCTTCCATTTGTTTGTGTTTTTCTTTTTAATTTTTATTTATTTATATTTAGAGGGGAAGGGAAGGAGAGACGGAGAGAAGTATCAATCCATGGCCACCTCTCCTGTGTCCCCCACTGGGATCTGGCCTGCAACCCAGGCATGTGCCCCAACTGGGAATAGAACTGCAATCCTCTGGTTCAGGGCCCATGCTCAATCCACTGAGCTACACCAGCCAGGGCTGTTTGTGTCTTTCTTAATTTCTTCAGTGTTGTACAGTTTTCTGAGTACAGGTCTTTTAACTCCTTGGTTACATTTATTCCTAGGTATTTTATTTTTCCTGTTACTATATCAAATGGGATTTTTTCCTTGATTTCTGCTTCTTCTCTTTCACTGTTGATATACAGAAATGTCTTTGATTTCTGCATATTGACTTTGTATCCTACTGTTTGGCCAAATTCATTTATTAAGTCGAGCAGTTTTTTTGTGGAGCCTATAGGATTTTCTATATACACTATCATGTCATCTCCCTCCAGTTTTGCTCCCTCCTTCATTTGGATGCCTTTTATTTTCCTTTCTTGTCTGATTGCTGTGGCTAAAACTTCCAGTACTTTGTTAAGTAGAAGTGGTCAAAGTGGACAACCTTGTCTTGTTCCTGATCTTAGTGGAAAAGCTTTTAGTTTTTGCCCATTGAGTATGATGTTGGCTGTAGGTCTCTATATGACCTTTATTATGTTGAGGAGTGCTCCTTTGATTCCCACTTTGCTGAGTGTTTTTATCATAAATGGGTGCTATAACTTATCAAATGCTTTTTCTGCATCTCTTGATATGATCATGTGATTTTTGTCTTTGCTTTTGTTTATGTGATGTATTACATTTACTGATTTGTGAATATTGAACCATCCTTGCATCCCTGGGATGAATCCCACTTGGTCATGGTGTATGATCTTTTTAATGTATTGTTGGTGTGGGTTGCCAGTATTTTGTTGGAGATTTTAGCATCTATGTTCATCAGTGATATTGGCCTGAAGTTTTCTTTCTTTGTCGTGTCTTTACCTAGTTTTAAGATTAGGATGGTGCTGGCTTCATAAGAAGAGTTTGGGAGTATTCCATCATTTTGAATTTTTTGAAATAGTCTGTGAAGAATAGGGGTTAGCTCTCCCTTAACTGTTTTGTAGAATTCTCCTGTGAAACCATCTGGTCCAGGGCTTTTGTGTGATGGGAGTTTTTTGATTACTGCTTCACTTTCTTCTGCTGTTATTGGTCTGTTCAGGCTTCTTCATTAAGTTTTGGAAGATTATATTTTTCTAGAAATTTGTCCATTTCACCCAGGTTTTCAAATTTCTTGGCATACAGAAGTTCATAGTAATTTCTTACAATCCTTTGTATTTCTGTGGTATCAATTGTAATCTCTCCTGTTTCATTTCTGATTGTGTTTATTTGAGTCCTCTTTTTTTCTTGAAGAGCTTGCTTAAAGGCTTGTTGATTTTATTTATCTTATCAAAGAACCAGCTCCTGGATTCATTGATCCTTAGAATTGTGCTTTTAGTCTCTATGTCATTTAATTCTGCTCTGATCTTGGTTATTTTCCTTCATTCTTACTTGCTCTGGGCTCTCTTTGTTCTTGTTCCTCAAGTTCTTGTGGGTGTAGGGTTAGGTTGTTTATTGGGAATGTTTCTGTCTTTTATAGGGAGGCCTGCATAGCTATGAACTTCTCTCTCAGGACTGCCTTCACTGTGTCCCATAAGTTTTGGGTTGTTGTGAGTTCATTTTCATTTGTTTTCAGAATCTTTTTCATTTATTTCCTAATTTCATTCTACCCACCCATTCATTAATAGCATGCTATTCAATTTCCATGATTTTCAGTGTTTGGAGTTTTTTTTTTTCCCTTGGGGTTGGTTTCTAGTTTCAGTCCCTTCTGGTCAGAGAAAATGCTTGGTGTGATTTCAATTTTCTTTAATTTATTGAGGCTTGTTTTGTGTCCTATCATGTGATCTGTCTTTGAAAATGTTCCACATGCATTTGAGAAGAATGTGTATTTAGCTTCTTTGGGATGAAGGGCTCTATATATTTCAGTTAAGTCCATTTCTTCTAGGGCTTTGTTCAATGCCACAATATCTTTGTTGATATTTTGTTTGGAAGATCTATCCATTTTTGACAGTGGGGGGTTAAAATCCCCCACTATAACTGCATTGCTATCAATATCTTTCTTGAAGTCCTCTAAAATTTTCTTTATGAATTTGGGTGCTTCTACATTGGGTGCATATATATTTACAATTTTTATGTCTTCTTGGTGGATTCTTCCCTTGAGTATTATGAAGTGACCTTCTGGGTCTCTCTTTATGGCCCTTTTTTTTGAAGTCTAGTTTGTCTGATATGAGTATTGCTACCCCAGCTTTTTTTTCTGTCTGTTTGCTTGGAAAAGTTGTTTCCAGCCCTTCACTTTCAGTCTGTGTAGGTCTTTTGTCTTGAGGTGGGTCTCTTGTAGGCAGCATATGTGTGGGTCATGTTTCCTTATCCATTCAGCTATTCTATGTCTTTGGATTGGAGCATTCACACTATTTATGTTTAAGGTCCGTATTAATAGGTACTTATTCATTGGCATTTTTTCATACCTGTGTCCTGTCTCTCTCTCTCTCTCTTTTCCATCCTTTCCTTAGAGCAGTCCATTTAGCTTCTCTTGCAGAGCTGGTTTGGTGGAGGTGTATTCTTCTAGACTTTTTTTGTCTTTGAAGCTCTTTATTTGGCTTTCTATCTTGATTGAGAGCTTTGCTGGGTAAAGTAGCCTTGGTTGCAGGCCTCTGGTTCTCATTATTTGGAATATTTCTTGTCGTTCTCTTTCTGGCTTGGAGTGTTTCCATTGAGAAGTCAGCTGCTAACCTTATTGGGGCTCCCTTGTATGTTACTTCCTGTTTCTCCCTTGATGCCTTTAAGGTTCTCTCTTTGTCTTGGAATTTTGCCATTTTAATTATGATGTGTCTCGAAATGGGCCTATTTGGGTTCCTCTTAATTGGGACCGTGAGTTTCCTGGATTTATGTGACTTTTTCTCTTATCAAATTAGGGAAATTTTCCATCATTACTTTTTCAAACAGGTTTTCTATCCCTTGCTCTTCTTCTCCTTCTGGTATCCCTATTTTATGGATATTATTATGTTTCATTTTGTCCTGCATTTCCCTTAATCCCTCTTCATTATTTCTAAGCTTCTCTTCCTTTTCTTGCTTTTTCTGGGTATTTTTTTACCTTGTTTCCCAGCATACTGACCTGATCTTCTGCTTCATCAATCCTGCTTTTGATTCCTTCTACTGTGTTCTTCAGTTCAGAAATTGTATTCTTCATTTCCTCTTGGTCCTTGTTGTTTCTATTTCCTTTTTTTATGTTGATATAGTTTGCAGTGAGTTCATTGTAGCTTCCCTGTAGTTTTTAGGAATTCTCTGTGAGCTTATTAAGCTTCCTGATAACTGTTGCTTTGAACTCATCTTATAGTTGAGTTGCCTCTATTTCATTTAGCATTCTTTCTGAGTCTTCCTCCTTTCCTTTCATTCGGGGATTGTTTCTTTGTCTTCCCATTGTTTGCTAGACTCTTCTTGTTAGCCTCAGCTTCTTAAATTGATCTGTTTTGACTCCCTGGGTTTCTGGTGTGAACTTCTATGGTAGAAGACCTGTGAGATTCAGTGTGCAGTCTCCATGATCTCCTCAGCTCACTGGTCTTGGGCTGTCATTTATGTTGGCTCCGTGTTTGTCTTTGGGTTTTGATTGTTGTTGGGTCTTTCTTCGGTGGGTCCTTCCAACCAGCTTGTTAACTGAGGGTCACTCTGTTCCCCACCTCTTGTATGTTGTTGTGGTGGATAGGGCAGGTTGTGTTGAAGCTGATTCTTCCATGTGCACAAGATTTTGAGAAGTCTCTCTTGCTCTTGTTCAGTTGTTTGCGCTGGGTATTTTCTCCACTATTTAGTTGTATTTCTAGATAGGTCCTGGATCAAGGTTAGTATGGCTTTTACTCCCTCCTTCACCTTCTTCTGTCATTATTTGTTGGTGGTTCCTTTGTTGTTTGGTTTCCTCTTCCAGCAGGTATCCTGGTGTTCACAGCTTCCACCTACTCTTTTTTGTGATCAGTTGGAGGGGAAGGCAAAATGGTTTATGACAGCAGGAGAGTATTTTGTGATATTTACAATAGCAGCCAGTAGAGACAAGATAGGAGATCCTTTGGCTATGTATAGTGTTAACCACGATCTTCCACCCAATTAGCCACTTTTTAGGAAGGATGGAGAGAAGATACCACTCTTGTTGGTGAGGGAAGGATTGCGAATTGGATCTAGAAGGCAGTGAGGTTGTGGGAGGTCAGATTCTGAGGTAATGTGAGAGTAAAGGATAGAAAATAGGTGTAGTGTGTGAGAGAATAGAGTTAACCACAACAGTAATAGAGTTCAGGATACCGTGAAATGGGCTAAGGTCTGGGAGGGGTGTTGTATAGTATTTACAATTGTATGGAACAGCTATTATTTACAATAATAATGGAGCAAAAATCGTATGACAGAATCTGTGTGATCTATATAACAAGAATAGGAAGTATAGGACCTTGAATAGTGTGCTAATGGAATACAATTGAAGTGAAAGACAGTAAATTAGTGATACACTATGAATGAGAGTACAAGGGAAACCAGTCAAACAATACAATTTAATCACCCAGTCAATGAAGACTAGACAGAAAGAGGAATACAAAAATATTAATAAAATAAAAGATATAACAATAATGAAAATAATAATGATATGAATAGGTGATAACTTGTAGGTTCTCTGTAATAGCAAAGTGTAATTTTTCTCACTGTCTCAGCTGTTGGGATGACCCCTCTTTTGGTCTAACTCTGGTCTTTTCACAGTTCCAGGGTTTTTTGTGGTTTTTTTTTGTCTCACTTGTGGGAATAGAAGAAGAAGGCGGGGCTGGGGGAGGAGGAAAAAGAAATAAAACAAGAAAGAAGGAAAGGAGGAAAAAGCAGTTAAAAAAATAAATAATTACTTTAAAAAAAGAAAAAGCCTCCTGCTGACTTAAAGCTGGCCAAACCAGTTTTGCTGGTCTTCGTGGCTGCAACAGGCTGAGGGGTGATTGATTTCACTTCTCTTTCTTCCTGATCCACACTCAGTCAGCCTCAGCCCAGTTCCCCAACAGCCTCCAGTCCCTCAGGTTCCACGGGTTCAGGCACACACTCTCCCTGGGGCTATGAGTGTGAGCACCAGGTGCTTCTCCCCAGGCTTTGGGTGTGGGTGCCAGGCCTTCCTCAGAGCGCACTCTCCCCGGGTTGTGGGCTTGCACACTAGGCCAGGCCGCTTCAGTCCCTCAGGTTCAGCTATGCACTCTTCCCAGGGCTATGGAAGTGTGTGCAGGGCCTTCTTCACCACCTCAGGAGCGCCACCTGGCTAGGCAGGGAGGAGGCCAGAGTGGCTGCTCCAGGAGATTTCCACAAACAGTGTCTCTTTATTCACTTTTTCTTTTTGAGAAATTCCTCCTACTCAAGCCTGCCACTCTGTACAGGCCTCTGCCTGGCCTCTCACACAGCCCAATTCTCCAGCCAGAATTAGACTCTCGGGGTCAGGGGCTATCACAGCCCAACTCTCAACTCTCCCCAGCTGGCATACACAGACTCCATTGGTGCTCACAGCCCCTGTGTATTTGCCACTTAATCCTTATTCCCCTCTCTGCGACTTCAAGCAGGCAGGTCTCTCCTGGTGCTTCTCAAACCTTGTTTGGCAGGGGAGGGAGTCACTGACTCAGCTCTCTCCCAAGAACCCTGTGGCAGACCCAGGGGGTGCTGGGCTTCGGGCTGCAGCTGCCCTGGTCCCCATGCTGGTCCCAGGGACCTTATTGTCCTGAAGCACTCTCCTTACCATCTGGTTTTTCAATGTCTGCTACAATTTTTGGTCTCCTGTCTTCATATATGTTGGGATACTGTTGGCTATTTGCTCGTTCCTCCATAGATCAGCTAGGTTTTTCTTCCATGTGTAGGGGAAGTGGCATCCATTCCCTCCTACCTCGCTGCCATCTTTAGTCTCCTAAGAAACTTTTAAATAAAGTACAGAATATTTATATTATGCCATGAATATTATCACTAAAAGTTATATGGTAAAAGAATATTTGTTGAGAGTTCCAGCCAAGATGAAGGTGTAGGTGGAAACACTTCATTTATTCACACAACCAAAAGGATAACAGCCAATTGAAAAAAAATAAATGCCCAGGAGTGCCAGAAAATCAAACTGCATGGAAATCCAACAACCAAGGATTTAAAGAAATATTCACCTAGACAGGTACGAAGGGCAGAGGTGGAAGATGAGCAGCTGAGCAGAGAGAACACAGAGCAATGTAGCAGACTACATGGTTGAAGCAGGGCTGGCTAAACAGGAAACTAAAAACTCAAAGCTAGCTGTAAAATACTGTGGAGGTTGCCATGGTGGGAGAAACTCCCAGTCTCACATGAGAGTTCCTTGGAAAGTGGGGCTAGAGCAGAGCAAGTGAGCTGCATTGTCCTCTCTCTGATCCCTCCCTACTGACAGCACAACAAAACAGCACAGAGAGTTGCCTCACCCTGAAAAATACCTAAGGCTCCACCCCATTCCAACATAACAGGTATGCCGAGACAAATATGTCCCAAATAAAAAAAAAAACAGATAAAAACTGCACAATTGCAGAAAAAGAACTAAGTGACGAGGACATAGCCAACCTCTCTGATGCAGAGTTCAAAATATGTAATCAGGATGATCGTAGAAATGGTTGAGTAAGGTCCTAAAATAAGGGAATAAATGAAGGCTTCCCAGAGTGAAATAAAGCAAAATATACAGAGAAAAAAAACAGTGAAGAGAAAGAAACCATGACTCAAATCAACAATTTGGAACAAAAGGAAGAGAGAAATTTCCAACCAGAACAGAATGAAGAAACAAAAAGGAGAGGCTTAGGAACCTTT
Source organism: Sturnira hondurensis (assembly GCF_014824575.4). Classification (NCBI taxonomy): domain Eukaryota; kingdom Metazoa; phylum Chordata; class Mammalia; order Chiroptera; family Phyllostomidae; genus Sturnira; species Sturnira hondurensis. Next base: position 2,342,645 of record NW_028098229.1, read on the forward strand.
GGACAAATTTAAGTGCTCTAACATCAGAATCATGGGGGTGCCAGAAGGAGAGGAGGAAAAGCAAGATATTGAAAACTTATTTGAACAAATAATGTAGGAGAACTTCCCCAATCTGGCAAAGGAAATAGACTTCTAGGAAGTCTGGAAAGCCCAGAGAGTCCCAAAGAAATTGTACCCAAAGAGGAACACATGAAGGGACATCATCATTAACTTACCTATGATTAAAGATAAGGAGCGAACCTTAAAAGCAGCGAAAGAAAAGGAGACAGTTACCTACAAAGGAGTTTCCATAAGACTAAACATCATCATTCCTTCCTTCCTATTCCAATTCCACCTACATTAATCTTAAATTTTTTTAAAAAATTTATTTATTTATCTTTAGAGGGGAAGGAGAGAGGGAGAGAAACATCAATGTATGGTTGCCTTTAGTGTGTTCCCTGCTGGGAGTTGGCCTGCAGGGAACTGGCCTGCAACCCAGGCATGTGCCCTGACTGAGAATCGAACCTCGATCCTCTGGTTTGCAGGCCCACGCTCAATCCACTGAGCTACACCAGCCAGGGCCTTAAATTTTTTGTTTAAACCTAATACTATAAATTTCCCTTCTCTTACTTTATGCTGCCTTCTTTCATCCCATTTTTATTTATGATGTAAATTTTATTTTCTTTCATTTTTCTCCTTGTTTCTATCCCATACTCTTATTATTTTTCCTCTCTCTACCTCTCAAAATCATTTTTCTTTCAGCTAGTCATCTCATATTCATTTTCATTTCTTATAATAGTCTTACTTTCTTTACACCTATATTTGCTTATTTGCTGTTGATAGTGTGATTGTGGGTGGGGGGTATTTTTTTGGGTGTGGGTTTGTTTCCTGGATTGTTTGGTTTTGTTCTGGCAGCACCTGTATAAAAGCATACAACACATGGTGCATGGTGTGACTCTCAGCCAGCCAGCCAGAAGGAAGGACCCACCAAAGTACAAACCAAGAACAACCAAAATCCAATTACAACTAGAGAGCCTACATAAAAGGCATTAAGAGCATCCAAAGAGCATCAAGCACAGGAGATCAAGGAGGCTGTACCATTGAGTCCACCAGATCTGCTACCACAGATCACATCACAAAGAAAGGGAGTCAAAACAGATCAACCTAATACACAGAAATAAACAAGAGGAGTCATCTTAAATGTGGAGACAAAGAAACAACCCTCAATCAAAAGGGATGAAGGAATTCCCAGAAAAAGTGCTAAATGAAATTGAGGCAAGCAAAGTATCAGACATTTAGTTCAAGATAATGATAATAAGGATGCTCAAGGAGCTCAGTGAGAAATACAGGAACTCCAGGGACACTACATGGAACTTACTGTGAACTACACCAGCATGAAAAATGACAGAAACTAACAATAGGAGCCAGGAGAAAATGAAGAATACAATATCTGAAGTAGCACCATGACCAGGGACCTGACAATACATTAGAAGAAAATAAAAACAGGGTAGGTGAAGCAAAGGATCAAATCAGAGCTGGAGGACAAGTTAGAAAAAAACTCCCAGCCAGAGCAACAAAATGAAAAAAGACACACAAAGAATTAAAAGAGGTTAAGAGAGATGCAGGATAACATGAAAGGTCACAATATTCATAGCATAGGGATACCTGAAGGAGAATAAGAGGAGCAAGGGACAAAAGAACTGTATGAAAAAGTAATGACAGAAGACAATCATAACTTGATGAGGAGAAAAGTCACACAGAGGGAGCACAGAGGGTCCCAATCTAGATCAACCCAAAGAGACCTACTCCAAGACACATAATAATTAAGATGGAAAAATTTAAACACAAAGAAAATTTTAAAGGCAGCAAGGGAGAAACAGCTAGTAACATACAAGGGATGTCCGATAAGGCTATCAACTGATTTCTCAACAGAAACACTATAGACCAGAAGAGAATAGCAAGAGGTATTCCAAATCATGAAAAACAAAGGATGGCTACCAAGACTACTCTACCCAGCAAGGCTCTCATTTAAAATGGAAGGTGAAATAAGTTTTCCTGACATAAAATGGCTAAAAGAATATACCTTCATCAAACCAGCATTGCAAGAGGTGCTAAAGGGACTGCTTTTAGAAGATGGAGAGAGAGAGAGAGAGAGAGAGAGGAACACAAGAACAAAGGGGAAAATGGCAATGAATAAATACCTATCAATAACCACCTTAAATGTAAATGGCTTAAATGCTCCAATCAAAAGACACAGGATAGCTGAATGACTGAGAAAACTTGACGCACATATATGTTGTCTAAAAGAGACCCACCTCAGAGCAAAAAATCTACACAGACTGAAAGTGAAAGGATAGAAAAAAATATTCCAAGCAAATGGAGATGAAAAAGATGGGGTAGAAATACTTATATCTGACAAAATAGATTTTAAAACAAAGATCATAAAATGAGACAAAGAAGGACACTACATAATATTTAAGGTAGTAATCCATCAAAAAGAAATAACTCTTGTAAACATATATGCACCCAACAGGAGCACCTAAATATATAAGGAAAATCTAGAATGACTTCAAGGAAGATATTGACAGCAACACATCCATTGTAGGGGATTGTAACACCCAGTGTCAACAATGGACAGCCCTGGCTGGTGTAGCTCAGTGGATTGAGCACGAGCCTGCGAACCAGAGTATCGCAGTTCGATTCCCAGTCAGGGCACATGCCTGGGTTGCAGGCCAGTTCCTAGCAGGGGACTCATGAGAGGCAACCGTACATTGATATTTCTCTCCTTCTCTCCTTCCCTTCCCCTCTAAAGATAAATAAATAAAATCTTAAAAAAAAAAACCCAATGGATAAATCTTCCAAGCAAAGCAGAAACAAGGATATTGTGGCATTGAACAACACTATAGATATGAATGTAACTGATATATACCGAAGGTTTAAACCCAAAAAGAAAAATACACATTTTTTTCAAATGTACATGGAACATTTCTTTTTTTTTCCATTTGGAGGTTTTTTAAAAAAATACATTTTATCGATTATGCTATTACAGTTGTCCCACTTTTTTCTACCCTTTATCCCCTCTTCCCTGAACCCCACCCCCAGCAGCATTCCTCCCTCTTTGTTTATGTCCATGGGTCATACATATAAGTTCTTTGGCTTCTACATTTTCCATACTATTCTTTTTTTTTTTAAGATTTTATTTGTTTATTTATCTTTTAGAGGGGAAGGAGAGAGGGAGAGAAACATCAATGTATGGTTGCCTTTTGTGCGGCCCCTGCTGGTAGTTAGCCTGCAAGGAACCGGCCTGCAACCCAGGCATGTGCCCTGACTGGGAATCGAACTGCGATCGTCTGGTTCGCAGGTCCACGCTCAGTCCACTGAGCTATGCCAGCCAGGGCTCCATACTATTCTTAACCTCCCCCTGTCTATTTTGTACCTATCAGTTGTTGTGGAATGCTCTGCCTGGTTTCAGGAATTGTAACTCTAACCCCTGTGGTTAAGGATGAGTCAGTGACCTTTGGAATGTGAGCTGTAGGAGACAAAGCTTGTCTCTGGTAGCAAAGGCTTCCTCAGTTTCCTCCCTGCCCCCAAAGCATGGTCAGAAGTCCTTGACGGGTAAGACCCCTCAGAGGAGGGGCAACCTAGGCCAGACATGATCACTTGGGAGGCCATCATGGAAGGACTCGGGGTGGGGGGGGGCTGCAACAAAGCAATGGACTCTCATCCCCTGGCTTTGACAAAGCCCAAGTCCACATGTGCTCTGGGAGAAGCACTTCCTGGCTCTAATCCCCTTAAGCCTGAATACCTGATGGGGAGGGGTGCAGCTCCTTGCCTTGCTAGAGCGTGTCCTGGGGAGAAATCTGGCATCACAAAGACTTCCTCATAAACCTGTGAAATCTGCTCTGCTACGAGTGCTTTCATTCATGTGTTAAGTATTTGAGCAGGAAACCCTAAAACTCTTCCTGACAGACTTGGACTCAGACTAAGACCTCAGATTTCTTTGAAATGTTATCTCATGTTTGATCCTTGCTCCCCTGTATTCCTGGGTATTACAACCCAATAAAAGCCCCTGGAGGAAGGGGCTCAATGCCTCTTCCCCCTGAGAAACTGGCCACTGCTCAAGGCCTTTTTCCTCTGGGAAACTGGCCACCTCTCCTCCCCAGGCAGATCACATCATGTCTCAGTCATGTTTACTCTCATCCATGGCACACAGGGGGACTTGCAAGGAAAGTCACCCCAACAATCAATTATTCTTCTTATTCCCTGCACTTTTCTTCCCCATTCTCTCCTTTCACCTCCCCACTGATAACCCTCCATGTGATCCCCATTTCCATGATTCTGTTCCTATTCTAGTTGTTTGCTTAGTTTTTTTGTTCAGTTGTTGAACAAAAAAACTAGTGAGTTTGTCATCATTTTACTGTTAATAAATTTGATCTTTTTCTTAGATATGTCCCTTTAATATTTCATATAATAAGGGCTTGGTGATGACGAACTCCTTTAACTTGACCTTACCAGGAAAGCACTTTATCTGCCCTTCCATTCTAAATGAAAGCTTTGCTGGATAGAGCAATCTGGAATGTAGGTCCTTGCCTTTAATGACTTGGAATACTTCTTCCCAGCCCCTTCTTGCCTGTAAGGTCTCTTTTGAGAAATCAACTGATATCAACTGATTCTCAACTGATTTTGAGAATAGGAGAAAGAATACTAAGGGTAAGAAATTAAAACCAATCTAAGACAAGGAAAACTTAAAATTTAAAACAAGAGAGAAAAGTCAGGAAGAATGCAAAATGGAGTAGGAGCAGGAAACAGTAAAATTTGAGATTTAAAATACAAAAATAGTGAACATTTCTTCCTAGTGAACATCTAGGAAGAAAATTGAAGAAATGCAACAACAACCACCACATCAACAACCAACAAGCAAAGACTGATAAAGGTGGAGAGAGAATAAAGACATTTTAAGAATGGTGGGGGAAAGAATGTGTAATGGCTAAGAAAAGAAAGTGATGAGAAAAATGGTTTCAGGAGTCTGAAGGAGGGAGAAATAGTAAGAGTGCAGAATAGAAATAAGTTGTAGAAAGAGAAAAAAAATTAAACAAAAATAAAAAGAGGAAGGAAAAATATAAAATGGAATAAGAAGGGAGGAGCAAAATATGGGATTTGAAATAAACTAAAATATAAAAACTAGTGAAACATTAGGCAGAAACTTAAAGGAAAATAGATGAGTGTTAACAAGCTATGCAGGAGAGAAAATAACACAAATCATGAAGACCACAGTGGCATTCATCTCAGAGGAATTCAGTGTTTATCACTGTCTTCTCTTTCAGGATCTATCCCTGGTAATGTCAAATGGTGGTCCTAGTCTGGCCCTTGGCCGCCTGCTTGAGACTACAAGACTGTGATCCACAGTCTGTGGCTGTCTCCTTCATATTTGACTGGTCCTCATTGTTCTGTCCTGCCAGTTTTTCATCAGCCCACAGGCAAGGACTGGTCTTTTTAATGACCCAAAAAGCCTGAAAGTACCTTCTTCATTTGCCTTCAGAGGTGGCCTCTGGTGCAACTGGGAGGGTGGGAACCCTGGGTCACCCTTAGGATATACTCTTCAGTCGTTAGGAAAGATGGTGGGAATGTTTCCCTGTCCCCTCACCACACATCTTGATCTGTCCCAGATTCTTTCCAATAATGTATGGTTTCTGGTGAATTAGCTCTCCATTTCCTGTGATGGGCCAATCTGTATGAAAGGGGCAACTCTTTCCTGCTTGATGCAGAGAGTCACTCTATCTAGGCACTGAGGCTGAGAGGGGCCCTGAACTCCCTTTGTTGCACCTGTCTCTAAATTTCTCTGCCCTCATGGTTTTAGTAGATCAGGGCCAGAGGAACATTTTAGCTTGTAGTTTCTGGTAAAGGGCTCCTTCAAAGCTTTTTCTTCTTTCCCTGGGGAAATGCACCCAGCAGGGGGCTCCTGAGCCAGACCTCACTGATCTGCAGTCTGTAATCCTGCAGGTGGGTGTTGGACTCACCTGTCTGTGAGGGAACTTGCCTGGCTGTAGTAAATCTCAGGTGTTCAGCTCCTGGACTAGTCCCTAGCCTGCCACTCTCTAAGAGGAGGCTTGGGCTTGAACTCTGCTCTCTGTCCAGTCCCCTGCTAACCAACCATGCTGGGTTGAGTCCCACAGTCCCACAGTCCCACAGTGTGACTCTATCCCTCTGAGTTCTTTGTTAGCAGACCTGCTGCATATACACACATTTACCTGAGCACTGGGTCACTACTGAATCTTGAGTGTTGCTTCAGCTCCTCTTTTAAAAGAGTTTCTGTGTGATCCCCAGGCTGTAGAGCCCTGCAGGGCTTATTCTCCACATGTTCCCCATCCCCCAAAATCAGAGAGTGTCTCTCAGTTGGGGTAGCCACCACATGCCAGATCTTCCTACAGTTTTAAAGTTTCTCTCTGAATGTCTCCTGGATGGCTCTGGGAAGAGTCCTGCAGCGACACTATAACTCAGGGTGGTGGTAGTGTGCTGTCCCTGGTCCCTCTAGATTCTCAGCCTGGTGGTCCTGCTCCCACTGTACTGTTTCTGCAGCCAGCACTTCCCCCGCCACCCCTCTTCGCCCCTGGAGCTCATCTTTCCTGAGCCCATCTGCAGCCACCCCCCAATCTGCACAGCCTGAAGTGTCAGTTTGGGCAGCAGCAGCAGCTGTTGCTCCGCTGGGAGAGCCTGGACCACCCACTCTTGAATGCCCTGCTGGCAGGCAGACTCTTGCCCACTCACACGCACTCCCCACATTCTCATCCACATATGCTCTCACCCAAATATGCTCTCACCCAATTATACTCTCACTCTCTTAGATATTTTAGTTGATTCCTCTATGGATAGGCTGCAAGACCAATCCGGGTCTGGGAGCAAGTAGAGGGAGCTTCAAGCTACTCTGAAGTCATCTTGGATCTCTCACATTATAGATTTTGTTTTGACAATGGACTTAAATCAAATCTGAATGGTCTTAGCTGAAAGGAGCCGTGGCTGCTGTAGCTCAGTGGGTTGAGTATTGGCCTGTGAACCAGAGGGTCGCTGGTTTGAATCTCAGCCTGGGTTATGGGCCAGGTCCCCAGTTGTGGGTGTGCAAGAGGCAACCACACATTGATGTTTCTGTCTCTCTCTTTCTCCCTCCCTTCCCCTCTCTCTGAAAAATAAATATTTTTTAAAAGACCTTAAAAGAACCACATAATATTTCCAAACCTGAAATAAACTGAACACAAATATCATTTTTTCCTGACTTACAAACCCTGTCAAAATGTTATGCTAACAACACAAACACCAGTAACTGAGCTCAGATAGATACAGTTATTTAACATACACACCTGAAAAAAACAGTCATCAAAATATTCTCCACACCCTTCTAAACATTCATTCAAGTCTGCATCTTCTACTGAAAGCTCTATACACTGGGTACAGGGCCCATCTCAACCTCATTTCTACAAATACTGGCTTATATTTTTTCCCCTTTTTAAATTTATAAATGACAACAAGGCAAAAGATATCTAATCTTGCTTACTTTCAGGGACTGCATAGAAGTCTCGCCCTTGGAGACTAGCTTCAAGTAATAACAAGTTCCTGTTGAGCCTTGAGCAACAAACACATTTGTATTTTGGGTGAAAGAAGGCCCCAAACAGAAAGTCAACCCAATTAGCTTATGAAGCCCCTATCCACTGATTAGCCAAACCTAGACCACTGCTCCGAGGAGCTTCAGATGTAGCCAGGTGTAACCCATCTCTCTCTCTTTTTTATTGTTGACACTATTACAGATGTCTCCCACTTCCCACTTTTGCCCACTTCTACCCAGCCCCCCCCCTTTCTGGCTTTCACCACACTNTGAGCCTTGAGCAACAAACACATTTGTATTTTGGGTGAAAGAAGGCCCCAAACAGAAAGTCAACCCAATTAGCTTATGAAGCCCCTATCCACTGATTAGCCAAACCTAGACCACTGCTCCGAGGAGCTTCAGATGTAGCCAGGTGTAACCCATCTCCCTCTCTTTTTTATTGTTGACACTATTACAGATGTCTCCCACTTCCCACTTTTGCCCACTTCTACCCAGCCCCCCCCCCTTTCTGGCTTTCACCACACTATTGTCTGTGTCCATGGGTTATGCATGTATGTTCTTTGGCTAATCTCTTTATCATATTTTATCCAGTACCCCCACCCGATCTGTCAGTCTGTTCATGCCTCTGTTTTTATTTTATTCATCAGTTTATTTTGTTCATTAGATTCCACATATAAGTGAGATCATATGCTATTTCTCTTTTTCTGACTTACTTATTTCACTTAGCATAATAATCTTCAGGTCTATCCATGCTGTCGCAAAGGGTAAAAGTCCCTTCTTTCTTTACAGCTACACAGACCCAGGGACTGCCCAAGAGCAGGCTTGGTCTCCTTCATTATTAATCTGTGCTTAAAATCTGGTATCAGGAAATTTCTTTGGAAACCATGAGAACTACTCCAGCCATTCAGTAGAATGGCTGGTATGCATTTGGTGTTTGGTTCTGGTAGAGTGAGGATGAGTTTTTTCTTTGTTTGTTTGTTTTAGCCTTATTCAAGGATGTGTTCATTCATCTTAAAGAGAGGGGAAGGGAGGGAGAGAGGCATCCATGTGAAAGAGAAACATCCATCAGTTGCCTCTCATTTGGGCCCCAACCGGAGGACCCAACCCTCAACTTGAGTATGTGCCCCAACTGGGAATCAATCTGCCACCTTTTTGTTTACAGGACAATGTTCCAACCAACTAAGCCACACTGGCCAGGGCAATGATGAGTTTTATGGAGCTGCTTTTAAATCCTTCAATTGGACTTCCGGCCAAGAGGGAGGCATAGGTAGACACACTGTGCCTCCTGGAACAACCGAAATAAGGACAACAATTCAAAAACAAAGTAACAACCAAAACTGAAAGAAAATTGAACTATATGGAAGTCCTACAACCAAGGAGTTAAAATAGACACATTCACTCCCTTAAGAGTCAGTGAAGGAACTAAATTGCAAATTGTGAGCCACAGTCTTACACCCCACACTCCCTTCTTGAATCTGTCTTCTCATGTGTCTCCTGTGAGCTCTGTTGAAAGACACATTGTGTATAAGATGTTATTTAGTTTTTTTAAAAGATTTTATTTATTTATTTTAGAGAGAGGAAAAGGTAGGGAGATAAATAGGGAGAGAAACAGCAATCTGTTGCCTCTCACACCGGTCCTAAGTAGGGACCAGGCAACCTTTCACCTTGTGGAACAATGCCCAACCAACTGAGCCATGCCAATTCAGGCATAATGTTATTTAATTTTCAAACTAAGTTATATGTGGTTATAATAAATAAATTTTAAATAGGGTACGAGTAAACAAAAGGATAAAAACAACTCCCTACAGCCCAGATATTACAACTATTAATGATATTTACTACCATATTTTTATTGCTGCCAGATTTTATTATATTTTCCTTTTTATATATGTATTTTATTGACTATGGTATTATAGTTGTCTCATTGTTTTTTCCCCTTTATTCCCCTCTGCCCTGTACACCCCGCTCACCAGCATTCCCCCACTTTAGTTCAGGCCCATGATTATACATATAAGTTCTTTAGCTTCTCCATCTCCTATACTATTCTTAACCTCCCCCTGTCTATTTTGTACCTACCAATCATGCTTCCCTGTATCTTTTCCCCTATTCTCTCCTCTCCCCTTACACACTGACAACCCTCCATGTGATCTCTATTGCTGTGAATCTGTTCCTGTTCTAAAGTCCCTTTAACATTTCATATAATAATTGCTCGGTGATGGTGAATTCCTGTAGCTTTACCTTGTCTGGGAAGCACTTTATCTGCCCTTTCTTCTGAATGATAGCTTTCCTGGACAGAGTAGTCTCGGATGTATGTCCTTGCCTTTCATGACTTTGAATACTTTGCAGCCCCTTCTTGCCTGCTAGGTTTCTTTTGAGAAATCAGCTGGTAGTATTATGGGAAGTCCTTTGTAAGTAACTGTCTCTTTTTCTTGCTGCTTTTAAGGTTCTCTCCTTATCTTTAATCTTGGGTAATGTAATTATGATGTGCCTTGGTGTGTTCCTCCTTGGTTCCACCTTATTTGGGACTCTCTGAGTTTCCTGGACCTCCTGAAAGTCTGTTTCCTTTGCCAGATTGGGGAAGTTCTCCTTCATTATTTGTTCAAATAAGTTTTCAATTTCTTGCTCTTCCCCTTCTCCTGGCACCCCATGATTCAGATGTTGGAACATTTAAAGTTATCCTGGAGGTTCTTAAGCCTCTCCTCATTTGTCTGAATCCTTGCTTCTTCATTCTGCTCTGGTTGAATGTTCCTTTCTTCCTTCTATATAGGGGACCAATCAGCATGGTAATGGTGAATGTAGTTCAGTATTGATCCAGAAACCAATCAGTGTGAGACATCAGCACACAGGAGCCAGGTGTGCAGATCGGCTTTTCCATGGGAAATCAGGCCTGCTTTGTACCTAGGCCGCTATGAGACTTGGTTTTGCTAAAACTCCCTCACCCTGAGTTAAGACTGCAGATTTTTAATGGATATCTCTGAAGCAACTCCCTAAAGTCTGTGCCAAGACATCCCAAGGACAAAATGTAACCAAATCAATCATTTTTATCATTCCCTTGCATTTGTAACTTTTTTCCTTTTTTGTTATCTATAAGAAGTAATCACTTAACTAAATCTAGAATAATGAGACTCTTCTTTGATGTAATGCACTGAAAACCAATAAAAGCCTGTCCGGGCAAGGGTCAGTGCACTCTCCCATTGAGAGAGTGCCCGTGCCATCCCTTTTTCTCCACAAGACTTGGTAGTCCATGTGAATTTCTCATATCTCATCCACAATGTCATGGACCCCACGAGCCAGGGTCTGTATCACTTCTGGTCCAAATAATTGATTTGCGTCTCAGTTTCCTCCCCATCACTGTTGGTTCCTGGTATATTTTCCTTTATTTCATTTCACATAGCCTTCACTTTTTCCTCTATTTTGCAACCATACTCAACTATGTCTTTGAGCATCCTGATTACCAGTGTTTTGAACTGTGCATCTGATAGGTTGACTATCTCTTCATCTCTTAGTTGTATTGTTTCTGGAGCTGTTGTTTCATTTGGGCCATATTTCTTTGTCTTGTCATGCCAGTTATGTAGTAAGGGGCAGACTTAGGTATTTGCCAGGGCAGGCAACCCACGTTGCTGGGTTGTGGTGCTGTCTGTGGGGGAGGGAGCAATGCAGGATGCTCTCTGAGAGAGAACAATGGCACTTGCTCAGCTCCCTGAAGGCTTTCAGTTACTTCCTCCACTACCCACCATCAAATTGGGCCTTTCTGGTGCTGATCCCCAGGTCACCAGTTTAGTGTACGTCCTAGGACCCTGTGGTCTCTACAATGAACTGTTGTGTGAGGCTGGGAGTTTCTTCTGACACCACAACCTCCCACATATTTATACAGTCAGGGGTTTTGAGGTTTTATTTCCCTGCACTGGAACCCTGGGTTACATGATTTCTCTCACTCCCTAGTTGTACCTCCTGGTTTATCCACATGAAATGTGGGGCTGCCTGCTCCACCAGCCATTGCCTCTCCTACCCTGGTCCTCCAGCCGCCACCTTGCCATGGGTCTTCTCTTCCCCTGCTGCCTGTCCACCCCTTTTGTTGGTCTGGATAAATGTGTCTTCTTTATTTTCTTGGATGTCAGACTTCCATACAGTTCAGTTTTTTTGGCAATTCTGGTTATTTTTTGTTTTTAAATTTGTTGCCTTTCTTTTGGTTGTGCAAGGAGGCAAAATATACCTACACTTCCATTTTGGCTGGAAGTCATCATATTTTCCATCTACTATGAAATCATGTTGTCTTCTTGAAATAAGCATGTTCATTATATAGATTACCCAGTAATATATAAAATGTAAAGTTGTCAGATTATTTTCAAAAATTGTTCATCCTCATTAGGTGACTCAGTTGATTAAAGTACTGTCCCAATATGCCACAGTTGTGGGTTTGATCTCTGGTCAGGGCACATACAAGGCTCAACCAATGAATGCATCAATAAGTGGAACAGCAAATCACTGTTTCCCCCCTCTCTATCTCTCCCCACCCCTGCTCTCTCCCTCAGATCAATAAATAAACACAAAAACCTCAAATCCTGAAACTGCAAATGCAGAGAGACTGCACAGCTCAGAGATTTGGTGATGAGATGTGAAGACCTTCACTTCTGGCCACCCTCCCATGTGTCCACTCCTAGATGATAATTTGAGTAAGAGGCCACAGCCACATGTGTGTAGTGACACCAGATTTTCTTTCTAAGTGTATCCTGTTTAAAAAGTTAACCTGGAAATTTCTTATGGTTCAACAATGAGATTGCATTCCTGCAAGATTCAGAAAAGGAAAGAGAGAATACAGACATCCTTTCTGCTTCCTCTGGCAGCATTGGCAGATGGATATGGATGTTTCCCAGATGTGTCTCTGAAACAGCTTCCTTGTTTCCTTGTCCTTTCCACCAAGGAGAGCCAGGAGGAGCTTTGGGGCCATGAGCAACATTCCCTACAAGTTCCTGATTCTGGGTGGCAGCAGCTCTCCATTTCTTTGTGGCAGAGAACCTTCATGATTTCCTCTTTTTCAGCCTTTCCATGAATTAGTAAGAATCTCAATCACATAGTAAATCTTTTCATGTTTAAAATACCAGTGAAGAGCAACAAGTCAAAGTCAATACCAGCATTCCAGGTTAATTATCAGTGCAGAAAGATGCTCCTAAAATACTAGCTTTCTACTGGTCTGCCAAATTGCATGCTTTCCCACTCTCTCATGGCTCTTTCCCAAGGATCTTCAACTGCCCCAGTCCATCCAAACACTCACTTCCTCCTTGTATTCCTTTTCCGTCCACTCATCCTGATTTCTCAGCCCTTATTTAAATGTCCTAAGTGTTAAAAGGGGTTGGACATCTCAAAACCTCATCCAGCATTGTGAAGGAAGAGTGTGCAATATACATTAAGTTTTCTAATAAACTAGAATGGCAATGTTTCTTCCCAACTTTATTAAGGTGTACATTGTGATCATTTGATATATGTATATATTTTGAAATGATTACCATAATTATGTTCATTAACACATGCATAACATCCCAGTTACCTTTTTTGTGTGTTTGGTGAGAACATTAAAGATCTCTTCTCTTAGCAACTTTCACCATGCCGTATATCAGATTCCCCAGAACCCATTCATTTTATAACTACAAGCTTGTATCCTTTGACCAACATCTCCCCAATTCCCCAAGCCCCCAGCCCCTCAAATCCCCAATCTATTCTTGGTTTCTATGAGTCTAGCTTTTTTAGATTCCACATATATGTGAAATCATAGTGTTTGTCTTCCTGTGCCTGACTTATTTCATTTAGCACAATGCCCTCAAGGTTCCCTGTTGTCACAAATGGCAGGGTTTCACAGTTTGAAAAACAAACTGTGTTTGTCACATTTCCTTCACCTACTCATCCATCAGTGAACACTTAAGTAGTTTCCACATCTTAGCTATTATGAATAATGATGCTGCAATGAACACAGGGGTGCTAGATGTCTATTTGAGATAATGATCTCATCTCCTTTGGATATATACTCAGAGGTAGAATTGCTGGATCATATAGTAATACTATTTTTAATTTCCCGAGGAACCTCCATACTGTTTTCCATAGTAGCTGCACTAATTTACATTTTTACCAACAGTGCACAAGGATGCCTTTTCCTCCACATCCTCACTGGCACGTGTCATCTCCTGTCTTTTTTTTTTTTTAAGATTTTATTTATTTATCTTAGAGGGGAAGGGAAGGAGAGAGAGAGAGACAGGGAGAGAGAAATATCAATGTATGGTTGCCTCTCATCTGTCCCCTGCCGGGAACCGGGAACCTGGAACCTGGAACTGGCTTGCAACCCAGGCATGTGCCCTAACCGGGAATCGAACCGCGATTGTGTGGTTCGCAGGCCCGCGCTCAATCCACTGAGCCACAACAGCCAGGGCTCCTGTCTTTTTGATAATAGTTAGAATGGCAATGTTTTTAATCCCAAGTATTTTAATTAAAATCCAAGCTGTATTAAACCCTCTCTTAATTCTTTAGGGAAAAATCTGAGACAATAGCACATAGTTGGAAAAGCATATGGCTTCTTCTTAGAAGACCTAAATTTGAGTCTGAAATCTGCCACCTGTATGGCCTTGGTTAAGTAATTCAACCTCCCTGAAATCCCATTTCTTCCCACATAGAATACAGACAATACTAATATAAGAAGACAAACATACTTTATGAAGTAGCTTCAAGTGTGGCACTGAAACCAGCATCATCAGCACATAAAAACTTGTTTGAAAGGCAGATTTGGGAACCTCACCCCAGACCTACTGAATCAGAAACTCCAGGGTGGGGTCCAGCAGTCTGTGTTTTAACAAACCCTTCAGGTGATTCTGATGCATGTTGCCATAGAGATTTTGTGTTGCCTTAATAAGACCAGTAATGTAAAGAACTGCCTTTTAAAAATAAAGCTATGAGCCCTGACTGGCATGACTCAGTAAATTGAGTGCTAGCCTGTGAAGCAAGGGGTCACTGGTTCAATTCCAGGTCAGGGTACATGCCTGAGTTGTGGGCCAGGTCCCCAGTATGGGGTGCACAAGAGGCAATCACACATTGGTGTTTCTCTCCTTCTCTTTCTCCCTCCCTTCCCCTCTCTAAAAATAAATAAATAAAATCTTTAAAAAACAGTAAAGCTGTGCAAACATGACCTGGTAGCATTATGAACATCAGTTAGGGTGCTATTTAATGTCGTACTGATCACAATGGTTGTCACCCTTGTGGTTGTTTACTCCTACACTAAATGGCTTAGACCACTGTGTCAAAGAACTAAAGTAAATTCAAAAGAAATCATTCCATTTTTGAGAGTTCTTCTGTCTCCTCCCTCTGATATGAGCTATCATTTCTTAGGAGGCCAGTGAGTCCTGCTGCTGTAATCTGCTGCATTATATACCCAGTTCTGAGCAACTGCCTGAGGGCAATTGTCTTTCCTGCAGAATAAGTCTTCATTTCACAGCAACCAACCTCTCTCACTGCCTTTGTTCTGAGTGGTTGAGGTTACTATCAGTCTGACCCCTGGATAAGTGGTGATATTATAGGATAACAAACATATGGACATATGTTTTACATAGAAATAATTACACAGGTATAACACTAAAGCAATGACTGCTATCTAATGGGTGTACAATACATACAAATTTTAGTTGAATTAGTGAATGACTGTGCATATTCATCTCACAAAAGTGGATTATACAGACAGTACACAGCTTCACTCTGATACCTCTAGCTCCTGTAGGTTACCAGCAGACTAAAAAATATGTTTTAAATAACCTAAGTCCATAAATACTTGCAAGAAAACAATACCAAGGGCAAGTGTAAATGGGAAGTATGGGCATCATCTTCAGAGGGAAAGGGCAGCAGCACTTTATGCATGTGTGGAAAAAGAGGAGAAAGTACTCCAAAGCATTAAAAGCACTAAAGAAATGAAGATTCTGTTACTATTAAGATAATTCTATCCCTGCTCTGTACAGCAGGTTTGCTTTAAAGAGTGTAGACAATTACGGAACAGGCTAACAGGGTTCAGAGGAGAGAGGGGAGAGAATCATAGGGGAAAAAGGGATGGACTCACATGAACAAGTATAAAGGACACATGGACAATAACTAAGGGTGGGGGGCAGAAATGGGAGGGAGGTGGGGAGCATGGGGCAGGGGGTGGGCAGGGTTGGGAATATAAGACAGAAAGCTGTACTTGAACAAGAATTAAATAAAAAATTATTTTTTAAAAATTAAATTAAAAAAAAAAGAACTTATATGTACACCCAGGAACGTGAGCTAAGGTTGAGGGAATGCTGGACAGTTTGGGGTGCAGGGTGGAATGAGAATAAAGGGGGAAATTGGGAAAACTGTAATAGCATAATCAATAAAATATACTTAAAAATAAAATAATATATACTTATTTAACCAAATATTTAAAAAATAAATAAATAAAAATAGAGTGTAGAGCCTGTTAGCCAGGTACAGAGCCTCTTCAACCTTGAGGACAGGCCCCATTAAAAGAGGGCCCTCTGCTCACTGGCGTGATTCCTGGGGATGTCCTGTGCTGCCCTATGAAAAAGGTGGCACTGCACCTCACACCATGTCAGCACAACCCACTCCCAAGAGAAATACTGGCTATTTGCCTCTGACCTTGGCCTAACTCCTGTTCCACCATCTGCTCCATTTCCACAGTTTTCAACCAAGGCTTCGGACTACAGGGTTGCCTCCTCTTGCTGTTGACCACAGCACCAAACTTCATTCCTTGTTATCCAATAAAGGATCTTAATTTCATTCCTTATTCCTCCCTTGGTTTTCTTGTGATGACTCTCCCCTGTGAACCAGCACTCCCAGCCCTGCAACCACTATATTAGCTGAGCACTCAGCAGCCCACCGCCCACCTGACTCTACAAATTGCCCAGCCAGTCAGGCTCATGTCCTTGGAAGAGAGCACGCCTAACCCAGTCCCCAGCCTGGGACAGGCCATCACTGGCCCTTCTACTTATTTTTAGCTCTGTTGCATAGTGCTCAGTAGACAGTGGGTGCTCAATTAATGTTGCCATCTGAAAGAAATGCCAAAAGTTTAGAAAGCGGATACTCAACTAAGATCAGAAATCTATCCAGGGAAAGGAAGTCAATGCTATCCTAAAATAGTAATGCAATCAGCAGAAATTTCCACACCATCAATCAAAAGGGTTCACAGCAAGTAGTCAGTGAACCAAGCAAAGTGACCTTCAAACCCCCACCAACTCCTGCCCCACACCATATAGTTGTTAGCTGTTGTTGACTGATGGTTTCACAGAAAAGATGATCCATCACTGTTCAGGTGAATGAAACTGCCACCATGACTTGCAAGTTATTCCAGCATTTTGTATAATGAGACAAAAAAATATAAAGTCTAAAAAAAAGCCAATTCATGGAGAAAATGGAAAGGCTCAAAACAACATGGTATTGCCAAGCACCAATGAAATTAACATGAAAGGAAGATGGATGGTTTTATTTTTTAAAAATGTATATGTAACATAAGGCCAGTGATATGGTTGTCAATTCTACACTGGCAACTGTTCACAACCAGGATAGTTTATTGGGAAAATTTAGCCCACAACAAGTATTAGCTACCATTGAAATTGACCTCTTAGTCATTCATACACTGCACTAGCTGCTTTACATATGCTATCTCTTTCCATCCTTATACAATAAAAGGTAAAAATCTCTGTTTTGCCAATGAGGACTTGCCCATGGTCACGTGGATGACAAATGAGCCAAATTCAGTCCAAAAGCTGTCTAATTCCAAAATCCATACTCCTACCCACTCTACACACAACTCTTCTCCCTCCCTCCTAAATTTTCAGAAAGGTAGAATCAAGTTTAAATGATCATGGCTGCAAAAATGAGAGGATGAGTCTCAAAACACATATGTGCCCTGGAAGTCAGGTATAGAATGAGAGAACAGCCTTGCTCTTCACATCAGATGATGATCTAAATTTTTACAGACTACATAAAAAAAAAGAAATCTCACTATTATGGATGAACCTAAAGGGTATTATGGTAAGTGAAATAAGTCAGTCAGAGGACTTCCGCCAAGATGGAGGCATAGGTGGAAACACTGTGCCTTCTCCCACAGCCAAGTTTGAATACAACAAAGGTTTGGAGAACAAAGACACACCCAAAGACCAGAAAATTGAATTATACGGAAGTCCGACAACTACGAACCATTCAACAGGGATGGTAAGAGGGGCAGAGCCAGCAGCAGAGCAGGGTCGGGCAGGACAGATGCCCCAACCTAGGCGAGGAGGCAGCCAGGAACCAGTCAGGGTGTAGGGCAGACTGACCGTGGTCACACATTCGTGCACAGTGGGATGGACCACGCAGGCCCCAGGGGGCGAACCCAGTGGTGGAGGGCTGATGGCAGTAGCACACTCGCGTGCAGTGGAACGAAACGCGTGGGCCCAGTGACGGTGGCGGCTGCAGCGCCGGTGGAAGCCACGGCGGCAGGCAGCAGATGGGACACCATTGTTCCTCTGACCCCACCCCCACATACAATGTCAGAACCCAGCAACTGAGTTGCCCTACTCTGGTGAACACCTAGGGCTCCGATCCTGCTATGGAACAGGCACAAACAGCCCAAAAGATGGCGCAAGAAGAACTCAAAGTCCCAGAGCCAATAACTCTCAGCGACCGAGGAATTGCCATTCTCTCAGAAGCACAATTCAAGACACTGTTTATCAGGATGCTCAGAGAACTGGTTGATTATAGCCACAAATTAGAGGAACATATGAAGGCTAAACTAATTGAAATGAAGGGAGATGTCCAGGAAACCACTAGCGATGGAAAGGAAACCGGGACTCAAATCAATGGAATGGACCAGAAGGAAGAAAAAAACACCCAACCAGAAAGGAATGAAGAAATGAGAATTCAAAAAAATGAGGAGAGGCTTAGGAACATTCCAGGACATCTTTAAACATTCCAACATCCGGATTATAGGGGTACCAGAAGGGGGAAAGAAACAGCCACGAGTGGAACACTTATTTGAACAAATAATAAAGGAGAACTTCCCCAGTCTGGCAAAGGAAATAGACTTCCAGGAAATCCAGGAAGCTCAGAGAGTCCCAAAGAAGTTGGACCCAAGAAGGAACACACCAAGGCACATCATAATTACATTAGCCAAGACTAAAATGAAGGAGAGAATCCTAGAAGCAGCAAGGGATAAGGGGACAGTCACCTACAAAGGAGTACCCATCAGACTGTCAGCGGATTTCTCAAAAGAGACCTTACAGGCAAGAAGGGGCTGGAAAGAAGTATTCCAAGTCATGAAATCCAAAGACCTACAGCCAAGATTGCTTTATCCAGCAAAACTTTCATTTAGAATGGAAGGACAGATAAAGTGCTTCTCAGATAAGGTCAAGTTCAAGGAGTTCATCATCACCAAGCCCTTATTATATGAAATGCTAAAGGGACTTATATAAGAAAAAGAAGATGAAAAATATGAACAGTGAAAGGACAGCAAACACACAGTTATTAACAACCACACCTAAAACAAAAGCAAACCAAGAGGACAGCTAGATCAGGAGTGGAACCATAGAAATGAAGAACACATGGAGGGTAGCAACAGGGGAGTGGGAGGAGGAGAAGGGGGGAGAAGGGGCAGAAAATAGCATAGATGGTAGGTAGAAAATAGATAGGGGGGAGGGCGAGAATAGTGGGGGAAATATAAAATCTAAAGAACTTGAGACACGTGGTTATAAACTAAGGGGGGGGAATGGTGGGGGAGGGAGTGTGCAGGTGGAGGGGAATGAAGGGGGGAATAGAACAACTGTAGTGGTATAATCAATAAAATATATTTTAAAAAAACAACAACAACAAAAGAAATAAGTCAGTCAGAGAAAGACAAATGCCATATGATTTCACTTATATGTGGAATCTAAAGAATAATATAAACAAACCAAACAGAAACAGATTGATGGTTGCCAGCAGGGAGGGGGTTTGGAAGACTGAGTGAAAAAGATGAAGGGATTGAGAAGCACAGATTGGTGTTGTAAAGTCATCATGGGGAGGTAAAGTGCAGCATAAGGAATATAGTCAATAATATTGTAATATCTGTATGATACCATGTGAGTACTAGAAATATTAGGGGGAATACTTTGTAAAGTATGTGATTGTCTAATCACTATGCTGTACACTTGAAACTAATACAAAATAATAATATTAACTATAAATTGCAATTGAAAAATAAAAAGAAATTTAAAAAAGAAATAAAGAAAAAATGTTTATAGACTACAAAACATTCCTGAAAGACATTGAGGTGGGCTCAAACAATGGGGAAAGACACATCATGTTTTAGATAGGAAAAACTCAGCATGATGGAAATGTCAGTTCTACCTAAGTGACTTTATGAGTTTAACATAATCCCCCCAAAAACAGATATCTCTTTTCCCCAGAGCTAGATAAGTCAATTATGTATTTTATTCAAAAGAACAAATAAGCAATACTCTCCAGGGGAACACTTTAAAAAATGGAGTGGGGAGGATAGCCCTACAAGATATTAAAAACTATTATAAAGCCTTCAGTGTAGGTACATGAATTGACAGATGTAGCAACAGAAAAATAAATTAAAATCTAAAATACATCAAACCGAAAATAAAAGTTTAGGATGCCATGAAGTCAGAATCTCAAATTAACATGGGGAAAAAATGACTGCTTAATAGAAATGTTTATTTTTATAGAAAAATATAAAACTAAACCATTCCTCACACCATATGCCAGAATAAATTCCAAATGGCTCTAAATATATATGAGAAAAAAAAAACTTTTGTTGTTCTTTTTAAAACCTGGAAATGAGGGGAATTTGTCTTTGACTTAAAATACAAAAACAATATAATAAAAGGGATAAATTTGACCACATGAAAATAGAAACTTTTGCATGAAAAAAAGCATAGGCAAAATCAAAAGACAGATACAAACTGAGGGAGGCAAGGAAATCTACAACTTATATCACTCAAAGTGTTAATATATCTAAGATAAAGAGAGGTCTTAATGATTCTAGAGGATGGAAATACAGAAAAATGGGCATGTGATATATCATTCACAGAAAAAGAAAAGTGAATGTCTCAAATATATGGACAAAATTCCAAATATTTAATAATAAGCTCTATGGTGTGGCTATGGAAAAACATTCCCTTGCCACAGGGAATGAAAAATAGTACAATTCCCAAGGAGAAGAATTTGGGTAATACCTAGACAGATTACATACATATTTACCCATTGACCCAGCAATCCTGTCACAGGTGGGCACAGGTAACCAGGTTCTTGGTGATTGGGACAAAGAATTGAACTGAACACCCAGAGTTTATAGCAGAGAACATGGGAGTAGGCCAACTCCAAGCAGAGGTTGACCTCATGGGCTGGAGAGACTCTATTCTTATAGGGCGAATCCTTCCTGGCTAGTTTTGATAGGCTTTTACTGTGACAAGTAGTTGTAAAGCTACTGTACACATGGTCTCCCATGGTTTTCCTGGATTGGCTGCCAGGGAAGGGGGTTCCACAATGTTACCTAGTTGACCTCCCGTTCTCCTGGGGTCCCCCTGTACTAGGTTCGCCTTTCCCTTCACCAGCGAATTATAGCTCTGCATGTTAGAGATTGGTGAAAAGGAAAGGAATTATTTATTTAAGTTATACAGACTTAAGAGTAATGACTTAATGTCTTCATCAAAATCCCAAAGTCCCTTAAAACACCCACAAACACACACAGTCCTTCTTTCCCCCTTTGCCCAGTCCAAGGTACCTTATCTCAGGAAAAGAAATAGAAAGCCGTGTGGTGGTTCTCTGCTAAAGCTGCATGATGATTCTTCTCATGGCTGCGGGGAAGTGGGGGTCATCCCCCCACTCTGGCCAAAGCCTTGTGGTTCTCTTTGCTAAAGCTACGTGGTGATTTTCTCTCACAGGGCTGCAGAAGTCCCCATTCTGGCCACAAGGGCATGGTTCTGTCTTCAGTGGCTGCCACGTCTGTTTAAATCCCCGTGCCAATCTTCCTCTGCAGCCCCATTTCTGACTCCTCCCACAATCAGCTACACTTGCCAGGACTCCCATATCCTTCTAGCTTTACTGGGCTGCCATAGTGAATCTGGGCAGGTGTGGAGCCAATCATCTCCAAGCTCTCATGCAGGCGCCGTAATGGGGGCTGGGAGTTGCCTCCCAGTTACATCTTGGGTGGAAGTCACTCCCTTCTCCCTGGCTCAAAGCATATCTATGAAACCAGTTAAAAGTTATAGATATGTTAAATGATTATTCTAGAGGTGACTGATAAAATGACTATTATCTGCAAAACTGTTGCTGTGCAAAACAACTCAATAGCCCTGCTCCACATATCCCATCCCTCAGCTCAGAAGTGGGGGTGAGGACATCCCATACTTTTAATATTTCCTGGACACCCTGAGTTCTGGACCCCATTACAAATTCTTCTTTGGGGGGCCCCCTGGCTGCACCCTCCTACAATCCCACTTCTAGAAATCCTACCAAAAACACACTAGCAAAAATATACAATGATGTAGGCACATGGCCATTCAGTGCAGCACTGTAATAGTAAAAGACTGGAAACAACTTAAATGCCAACCATAAGGAACTATGTGAAAAAAACTATCACACATTCACAAAATGGAGCGCAATGCTATCATAAAAGTAATTGTTACCAAACAAGAGGTCTGAGGGAGGGGCAATACTTGGCCCACCGAGGGATGCCAAAAAAACTGCTACAGAAAACAGGGGCCCCTCCCAAGGACGGTATACTAATATCTACTGGGCTCTTCTGTCTGCCGCCAATTGGAAAGATCTCTCTCAATGCCAGAGATTTGTGAAAAGGAAACAAAATGTTTATTTAATGCTATGCAGGTCTAATGCCTTCATTAAAATATTAAAGTCTTTAAGGATATACACCTACACATACACACACAGTGCTCCCTTCTCCCAACTGTCTCAGGTACCATAAATCAGGAAAGCACACGTCCGTTTTTCAGGTCACTGGCACTGTGAGCTGTGTCGCTGTCCAGGCAGGATCTCCAGTTAATCCAAAGTCATTCTGCACCTTCCACTGGCAAGAGTTCTTTGTACCAAGTTCCAGTCAAAGTCTCTCCTGCTTTCCAGGCCACCCAGCCAAAGGGAGCGCCCCAAAGCCGAGTGGGCCTCTTCTACCTAAGCTGCAGGGGTCCGCACTCCACCAAAAGTGCCTGTCTTTCTTCTTCACCTGGCCGCAGGGATCTCCATTCTGACAAAGCTGCGTGGTTTTCCCTTTCACCTAGGCAAGAGGGGGGTCTGCACTCATCCAAAACCACATGGCTCTCTCTTTCACCTGCAAGAGGGGGTCCTAACTCTGCTGAAACCGCATGGCTCTCTCCTAATAGCTACAGGGGTCTATGTCTTTCCAAAATAGTGTGGCTCTCCCCCTCACCTGGCCAAGAGGGGGTCCTCACTCTCGCAGGCACTCTATCAGAGGATCAGCCCCAGTTCCAGCCTGGGTCCAAGCCACTCACTTCTCCCTGGCCCAAAACTTGACTACAGCTATTTAACATATCTATGAAACCAGTTGAAGGTTATAGATATGTTAAATGACCATTCCAGAGGTTAGCTGCAAAACTGTTGCTATGCAAAACAGCTCTCAATGGCCCTGCTCCATTTGTCCCTTTCCCCAACTGACACCTTGGGGAAGCGGGTGAGGACATCTTAATATTTCCTCCAATATTCCTATACACTTTGAGTTCTGGATACCATTCCAAATCTTTTTTGGGCCCCCCCTTGGCTGTACCCTGTATCATAATGAGAAAGCTTTTGATATTGTTATAAAGCCCTCATTCTCAGTGAAGGATAATTTTGCTTCCCAGAGGATATTTGGCAATGTCTGGAGACATTTTTGATTGTTTCAAAGATGTGCTACCGGCATCTAATGAGTAGAGGCCAGGGATGCTGCTAAACATTCTACAATACACTCAACAAAAAATTATCTGGTCATAGTGCTGCTATAGATAAACCCTGTTATAAAGTATTTGCCAAGATATATTAAGTGAAAAAAGCAAATGAAGAACATATATTGCTGAAAATACTCCTGCTCTTGGAACTTGACAAGACTGAATGAAAGCCTGCAAATGTGAGTACCTTCTCCCTGAGAGACATTTTCATATAATACAATGATATTAATGACCAAATAGATTCTGGTAATGTGCCAGTATCTTTTCACTTTTATGATCATTTTACTGTAAGGGATCGGTATTCAAATACCAAAGGGTGAACTGTGATCTTGTGATATAATAAGAAATATATTTTCATCTCCATAACCAGTTCCTGGCACAAAGCATCTAAATTAACCCTTGCAATTTTCCCAGTGATAGTAGTGAGAGGGCCATCTTTTGTTATTCATAACAAGCCCCCTTTAACCACACCTGAGTTTATTCTAATGGAGTGCCTCTTGGAGGATGGAGGTTGGTTGCCAGATGAAAGAACTGTGAAATTACAGGATTAGAGCCATCAGCTCCAGCCCCAACCACAAGGGGAGTGGGCCTGCAGTTTAAATTCAATCACAAATAGCCAAAGATTTGTGCCTATGTAATGCAGCCTCCATAAAAACCCTAAATGACAGGGTTCAGAGGGTTCCCAGGTCTGCAAACATATCAGCATGCTGGGAAGGTGGCATGCCTGGAGAGTGTATAGAAGTTCTGTGCCCCCTCCCCAAACCTTGCCTTATATAGCTCTTCCATTTGGCCATTCCTGAGATGTGTCCTTTATAATAAACTGGTGATCTACTAAGTAAAATGTTTCCCTGAGTCGTATGAGCCATTTTAGCAAATTATTGAACCTAATGAGGGGGTCATCTTGTGATGGGGTTGGGCAGAGCAGAGGAAAAAAAAACAGGGGAACCCCCCCAATCCTGCAAAAAGGCAGGGGTGTAGGAAGGGTGCCCATGGAGCAGAAGGCACAGTACTTAAGGCACATTGCATAACAAAGGCAGATTAACACAGTCCATACCTTCCTGAAGGAAGGGACTGTGGAAGAAGGCTGCTGCTCAGGGCAAACTGTAAACATGACTGTGAGAATGTGCACAAGTGACTTGTGACATGGGGAGGAAGGGCTCATTCAGTGACATGAGAAAGGCCATGAGGCTAGGATTGGATAGGGAGCATTAGAGTTCTGATGCTTAATGGTTTAAGGACCATAATCTACTGTAGCACAGGCTGGCAGAGATGAGACCCTAAAGTCAGCTTGTGAGATGGAGTTGTGTATTTAAGTTCTGTTTTTGTGTTCTCAGTTTGCCTGGATTTCTCTGTTCACTGTATTGGGCCTATGGTACTTCCAGTCTGATAGGAGTTATTCTATGTTGGCCCCAAGAGGGAGGACCCTGGATAACATTTTAGTAGACTGGAGTAGGTATAGCCATTCTTCCATGAGTAAGGAGGAATTGAATTTCTATTGCAACACTGTTTGGCCTATGTACACTTTGGACTAGAGGGAAAGATGGCCCATGTGTGGTTCCCTAGATTCCATACCGTCATAGAGTTGGAACTATATTGCCTATGGTTTGGGAAGTAGGACAAGAGTCTACATGTGCAGGCATTTGAGTCATTGCACAATAGGTTGTTTCCAAGGTCTAAGCTTCAGAAAGCTGCAGAATGTCCCTGCAAATCTAAGGACCTTTAGCTGCCATATACAGAGTTTGAGTATAGTCCTTTCCAGTGTGGGAAAGAACAAGGATTGAAAGTGGATTATGGTTAAGTCTGAATGAGTAAAGGTATACAGAAGATATGTGAATGTTGCAGGAGGTGTGTAGAAAGTTGTAAAGGCTATAAGGTTGTGAAAGTTTTAAAGTGAAAGACAAGAAACCTCAACTCCTATGTAGAGTATACTGTGTCTGCTTTATTCTTTGCTTGCTTGGCTTCTGATCTAATAGGGAGCAGGAACTTTACTGTTTTGTGTACATTGGAAATCCTCCATCTCTGCTATTTGGCCATTAGGGCCTAGGACAGATAATCTATGAAACCAGTTGGAGACTGCCTCTGTCATTTGGGACCAAGGAAGTGTCATGTCATTCCAGTGGAATCCGGCTTAGGGCAAGAGAGCATGTCTCTGCCAAAAGACCAGTAGACACAATTGAGGCAGGAGATAGTCAGGAAGGAGGACACTCCAGAGGTGCCCCAGGGCTAAGATAAAGGACATCCATACAAGACAAAGACCCTCTAAGACTGGTTGCTCCTACTTTCTGGAAAAGCGCTGAATTATAGTGACTCATGAATGTACCTGCACAGAAGATGCTACATAACCCCTGCTTCATTATAATAGCATTATAATAAATTAACATTGTGGGACCTCCTTCTCCAGTGGCCAATCAAGAAAAATCATGGGAGACCACATGCACAGTAGCTTTGAAATATGACTACTTGTACATGTGCAATAGAAGCCCACCAAAAAACTAGCCAGGAAGCTTCTGCCCTTTAAGAATAGAATCCCTCCAGCCCAGGAGATCAATCTCTGCTCAGAGTTGGCCCGCTCCGATGTTCTGTGGAGTGTACTATTATGGTGGACTCTGGCCAGCAGAGTACACCTGTTGTGACTAAAAGAATAAATGCATAGGAGACAGCAATCCTATGGAGAAAAGGGGAACGGCATGGCTACTCTCTCAAGAGGAGAGTGCCTCTGAATACCTGGACCACTCTCTCAAGAGGAGAGCACTCCCACCCTTGCCTAGATAAGCTTTTATTTTTTTCCCTCAGGTTTTACATCAAAGACGGATTTATTATCTGTTACATAGAATATTATTGTCTACATTTTAGGTACAATCAAGGAAATAAAAATAACATATGCAGAAGGGAAAGGTGGTGAGCTGATTAGCTCTATCACTGGGGACATCCACACAGGCTTTGGAAATTACCTTGAAGATGGATAATACACATTTGTTGTTTTAGACCAGGGTGATGGAGTTTTAGCAAGAGCAAGCCATAACAGTCTGTATGTATTTTCTAGGCCTGATTTCCACAGGAAAACTCAGTTTGAAGGTCTGGCTCCTGCCAACCACCTCATTTCTGTAGGTTTTCCATACAGAGCTGAGTCACATTTGCCGGACCAAAACAAACCGGTCCCCTACATACTATTGCTTAATAAATCTGCTCTCTCTCTTTATGCTATAAATTCTGTGTGTTCAGTTCAATTCTTTGTCCTTGATCACCAAGGACCTGGTTGCCTGTGCCAGCCTGTGACACAATGATAGGCAAGAGAGTGTCTCTACCAGTGGGTCTTTGTGCCATGGAATACTGGTCAGTGTACTTTGGATAGGGGACTCAAGAGCTGGGAAATTTTAGCTTAAGGTAAAAAGTTATAAGCCTAGCAAGTAATGTATATATTAAAGTTTTTGTTTCAGAAACTACAGATAAGGCCCATCCTGGCTCCTGGGAAAACAGCTGACCTCCTGGGGTGCTACTCAAGATTTACCACCTGGGGACAAATGGAGGAATCTGGGCCTTTGTGTTCCAGGGAGAGACATATGACCACCTGCCCCTGGGAACAGCTAATTGCCCAGGACAGGAATGTTGCAGCTTCTTTCACCTAATCCTCCCTGAATCTCAAAGCTCTCACCTCACCTTGTTTATTCTGTTATAAAAAGTCTGGTCTTGAAAGAGAAGGGAAGATGGTCTGTTAGGGTGTGAACCCGACACCTTCTCAGATCACCTGCCATCTGAATAAAGCACCCATAAAGATTCAACTGCTGTTGGGGTGGGGGGCTAGGATGGGGGTATAAGACAGAAAACTGTACTTGAACAATAATTAAATAAATTTCAAAAATAGAAAAATAAAGATTCAACAGCTGTCATTGCTTATTGGGTTTGGTAGTGACAGGTAGCCTGAACACTGGTGTCTTTTCTGATTTCAATTTCTGGGGGTGAGAGGTCACATCTCTGCTGAGAGACCAGTGAAGGAACTGGTAGGCGAGAGAGTACCTCTACCATTGAGGCTTTGGGCCAGTTGGGACCTAGGAAAGGTTGCCTGTGTGACCAGTTAGTGGGACCAGTGGGAAATGAGACAAGATTCTAAGGTTCATTCTAGTTCCCCTTCTTTTTGGAACTCTGTCTTTGCTTTGGATTTTGCATTATCTCTGTTTTGGAAGAAAACTGAGGTTTCCCAGGGAGAGTTAAAGTTTGCAACACATGGGAAAGTGAAAAATGGAAGTTATAAGGCATGGAGGTACAATCTTGGTAGATATTAGAAGGACAAAGATTTTCCTTCACATTTTGTACTCTTCTCCCTACCTGATCCCTCCAGAATTTGAAAATCTGAAGGAGAGAGTGACAACATAAGGTTTCTTTACATAAAACCAGTAAATAGTTGCCAATGGTAGTTTTGTTAATCAAAGCTTTGACTGGAAGGTTATGCCAGAAGGAGGCATGCCTGGACTCTGGTTGTTACCAGAAAGCCTTGAGGAACTGAGATTGACTTTCAAAGCTAGCAAAACTCCACTGGAGATGCCTTGGTTGGCCATGTGGTTTGTGGCCAAACCAGTCTTTCCAGGTAGGAATGAAGGTTGCTTTCCTAAAAGACAGTAAGGAGGAAATTTAAGACACAATGGGGACCTCAAGAATGTGAGGAAAATAGGTGCTATAGGTACCTAAAGCCAGAAGGCATGTGTGGCTTGGCCTCTGTGCCCTGAAAGGTGGCTAAAGGGTCAATCTAAAGGTTCCTTGTGTGAGTTCCAGCAAAGCAGACTTAAAGGTCCTATGTGATAAATCATTGCTCTTATTGTGCTCATGCAAATTAACAGGCAAAATTAAAATAGAACTCAGTGCAGTCCCTTTGAAGACAATAAAGGTGATCTTAGGAGAAAAAATGTGGTTCAAGGAAAATCACAATGCTCAGTGGTGGACATTGGACTAGTGGAGTTCTCTTCAAAGTTTTGTTTTCACTTGGAAGTTGAATTGGGTTGGTGGCATTGTCAGAGATGCTCAATTTACAGGAAAGAAGGATTTGTCAAATTGTCATTGTTTAATGTCATTCCAGCAAAGGCTTTGTAGCTGGATGTCTTCTCAAAAAAACAGTCTTATGTACTCAGACTGATTTGTGGGTTGTCGTGTGAATTAACAAGTATGTTCTTCTATTTTCATAGGGTGTATGCCTATGATCTCATTACCTGAGTGTTTGTTTACACAGTAGACCTCATTTGAGAAACCTGTTGGCATCACTGCCTCCTAAGACTCAAAGATTTGGCTGGACTAAGTGGTTGGATTGGTGAAGTATAGGGCAGTCTGTGGGTTTCACTTTAAAACTGGTTTCCCTTTCTGCCTTAATAGTTTGAACAGAAAGGTCCCAGAGGTATTAAAGGGGAAGAATCCTAGAATATTCCCCTCAGCCCAAGCTAAGTCCAAAGGGCTTTGGACAGGTGTGACACACCTTGCGCACCTAACTCCGGGGAAGCCACTCTTTTTCTAACATGGGACATTGTTGAATTGGTCCCTACCTCTGTCATTTTAGTGGTTATGATTTTGAATGTGCCTTCTAACCCTCTTGCCAAATTTGTTGCCTCAGAGTAGGACAAGGATGTCAACTTGTCCAGCAGTGCCATCCTTTGGACATTGTGCATGCTGCTCTCCAAAAACAACCAACTGACCTGGATTCTGCAAGGTCCTTCCTCTCACATAAAAACCACCCTCCACTCTATACCCCCATTCTGTTAGGGATCTCTAGACTCAGGGGTAGGTAGGACTATGACCATGGTCAATAGGAAGTAACTCCAGGAGACTACGAAACCTTTGCCCACTGTCTTTATAAGATTACAAGGGTCCCAAAATGTTAAAGGCAGGATTGTTATGGGGTAGATTGGAGCAGAGGTCCCCTGTAAACAGGGGAACTTTACCCCCCAATCCTGCAAAAAGGCAGGGGAGTGGGAAGGCTGCCAATGGAGCAGAAGGCACAGTACTTAAGGCACATTGCATAACAAAGGAAGATTAATGCAGCCCATACTTTCCTGAATGGAGAGGGGCTGCAGAAGAAGGTTGCTGCAGCCTGGGGCAAACTGTAACTTTGACTATGAGGATGTGCAGTGGCAGAGTGCCATGCAACATAGCCCAGGGAAGGGGGGGCGGAGCTCATACAGTGCTTATGTGGATTGTGGGGACTAGATATTGAAGTCAGGATAGACAGATGTATGTGTGCCTGAACCTAGTAGGGAGAATCTTGCCCTGGCTTAAAATGACAGCTGGAAGAGGGTTAAGGACACTGGGGAACTGACAAAAATGGCAGACCCTGACACTGTAGGAAAAGCTGGACACTCCCACTGACTTCCAGCACATGAAGAGTTTTAGGAGAGCCTTTATTTTTTATTTTTTTAAGATTTTATTTTATTTATTTTTAGAGAGGGGGGAAGGAAAGGAGAAAGAGAGGAAGAGAAACATCAAAATGTAGTTGCCTCTTGCATGCCTCCTACAGGGACCTGGCATGCAACCCATGCATGTGCCCTGACTGGGAATTGAACCAGCAACCCTTTGGTTCACAGGCCGGCACTCAATCCACTGAGCCACACCAGCCAGGGCAAGAAAGGAATTTTTTAAACACAAGGCATGGAAAGGATCTCTGTCCTTGGGGCATGCTCTTGTTCATGCCCTTGGTACAGGCTCTTGATACACAGAACTTACTCTCTTGCTTTAGAGCTTGGTGCAGCCTCTCTCTGGGCTTTTAGCATTTTAGACATTCTGGGATTCTGACCCTGCTCCCCACATGGACAGGAGCACTCGAATCAGGAGATGCTGGGGCCACCAGGGGCTTAGACCCCACATGATGGGAGCCTATTCCTGAAGGCTAGGTCCACACAGGGATGTGTGCCTTCTTGGACCCCAATGTATGTAACACTATGATCCAGTGCATCATGACACACTGTTCTGGGACTGCTACATGGAGACAGAAAGCAGCGCACCCCAGATCCTGAGGGAGAGAACTGCTGCGGGAAGATGGCAACTCTGAAATCCACAAGTGCACATTTCAGAGAGGATGGAGATCTGTTTGTGTGAGCAGCTGATGGACATATAAGGATATGGGGAACTTCTGGGCATGTTTTTATCTTGTGGTCTTTTGGGGAGCAAGGAAATTTCTAGGTTTCATGGGAGAGAAGGGTCAGAGCAGTAGTGTTCTCAGCTCTCCCAAGGTTGGAACTCTGTTAATGAAAACCTGTTTTCAGAGTTCTAACCACATGGGGGCATCAGTAGATATACTTTGCCTCCTTGTACAAACAAAATAAGGACAACAACAATTAAAAAGAAAAACCAGAACTGCCAGAAATCTAACTGTATAGAACTCCAACAACCAAGGAGTCATAGAAGAAACATTCATTCAGACTGGCAGAAGGGGCAGAGACCAGCAGCTGGGGCACAGAGGACATGCGGCATGCAGCAGCTGGAGTACTTGGCCAGCAAGGTGATGGCTGGTGGTCCCACATTTGCATGTGGATAAACTGGGAGGAACAACTAGAGAGTGAGACAGATGGCACAAACCAGAGTTCCAGCATGGGGAAATAAAGCCTCAAAACCTCTGGATGTAAAAATCTCTGGGGCTTGTGGTGGTGGGAGAAACTTCCAGCCTCACAGGAGAGTTCATTGGAAAGGCCCATGGGCTCCTAGAACATGCAAAACTCCACCCATCCAGGAATCAGCACCAGAAAAGCTCAATTTCCTTGTGGGTAGTGGGGGAAGTGACTGAGAGCTCACAGAGAGCCAAGCAAGTGGCATTGTTTCCTCTCTGACAGCTCCTCGACATACAGGGCTACAACGCAGCAACATGGGTTGTACCACCCTGGTGAATACCTAAGGCTCCATCTATTACAACAAAACATGTACACTGAGTCAAAGAAATATGGCCCAAATAAACAAATCAAATCTCCAGAAAAACAACTAGGTAATGAGGAGATAGCCAACCCATTAGATGCAGAGTTGAAAACACTGGTAATCAGGATTTTCACAGAAATGGTTGAGTATGGTTCCAAAATTGAGGAAAAAATGAAGGCTATGCTAAGTGAAATAAAGAAAAATATGCAGCAAACCAAAAGTGAGGGGAAGAAAACTGGGACCCGAACTGATGATTTGGAACAAAAGGAAGAAATAAACATTAAACTAGAACAGAATAAAGAAACAAGAATTCAAACAAATGAGAAGCTCAGGAATCTCCAAGATGACTTTAAACGTTCCAACATCCAAATCATAGGGGTGCCAGAAGGAGAAGAGGAAGACCAAACAATTAAAAACTTATTTGAACAAATAATGAAGGAAAACTTCCACACTTTGGCAAAGGAAATAGACTTATAGAAAGTCCAGGAAGCCCAGAGAGTCCTAAAGAAGTTGGGCCCAAGAAAGCACACACTAAGGTACATCATAATTACATTACCCAAGATTAAAGATAAGGAGAGAATCTTAAAAGCAGCAAGAGAAAAGGAGACAGTTACCTACAAAGGAATGCCCATAAGACTATCAGTTGATTTCTCAAAAAAAACCTTACAGGTAAGAAGGGGCTGGAAAGAAGTATTCCAAGTCATGAAATCCAAAGACCTATATCCAAGATTATTCTATCCAGCAAAGTTATCATTTACAGTGGAAGGGCAGATAAAGTGCTTCCCATATAAGGCCAAGTTAAAGGAGCTCATTATCACCAAGCCCTTATTGTATGAAATGTTAAAGGGACTTATCTGAAAAAAAGATGATCAAAACTATGAACAGTAAAATTATAATAAACTCACAACTATCAAAACTGAACTTAGAAAAAAAAACAAAAACAAACTAAGGAAACAACTAGAACAGGAACAGAATCACAGAAATGGAGATCACATGGAAGGTTATTAGTGGGGAGGGTGAAGGAGGAGAATGAGGGAAAAGATACAGGGAATAAAAAGCATAAATGGGCCCTGGCTGGTGTAGCTCAGTGGATTGAGCGCGGGCCTGCGAACCAGATGATCGCGGTTCGATTCCCAGTCAGGGCACATGCCTAGGTTGCAGGCCAGTTCCCGACAGGGGACACACCAGAGGCAACCATACATTGGTATTTCTCTCCCTCTCTCCTTCCCTTCCCCTCTAAAGAAAAATAAATAAAATCTTAAAAAAAAAAAAACAAAAGCATAAATGGTAGGCACAAAATACACAGGGGGATGTTAAGAATAGTATGGGAAATGAAGAAGTCAAAGAACTTATATGTAAGACGCATGGACATGAATTAAGGGGTGGGGGAATGCAGAGCAGAGGGGAATAAATGGTAGAAAAATGGGACAACTGTAATAACATAATCAATAAAATATACTTACAAAAATAAAAAACCATTTCCTTCAACAAGAATCATTTGGTCATGTGGATTAAAGATGCTAAGAGGCTGAAATCCAGTTTGCATGGTTACAATAGGAACCCCCAATTTATAGTTGGTTGGTAGGAAGTACAGGTGGTACTATGACTTGCAACTGGCATCTGAAGTTGGGGGTGGAGGCAATAATCTTGTGAGACTGAGCCCTTAACCTGTGAGTGGAGAATTTCTTGGTGGAAACCTCACACATTTGGTGTCAGAACTGTTGTAAGCAAAGGAACACACTGTCTTTATTTACAATGTGATCAAATTATTAGTGAAGAAACATTCTTCTTTACAGAAAAACCCTGGCTAATAACTGTAGAAAAAAATGGCAAAATAAAATCTCCATTTTGCAATCTCTAGTAAAATAATGGCTATTGGCAATTATCATCAATGGCTATTAAACTCTCTGAGTGAAAGATAAGTGAGAAACTTCAGGAGTTTCAGCCAAGATGGAGGCATAGGTAGAAACCATTTGCTTCCTCAAATAACTAAAAGGAGGATAACAACGAATCTAAAATCAATAAACAACCAAAAGCACCAGAAAATCAAACTTCATGGAACTCCTACAACCAAGGAATTAAAGAAAAAAAATCAACTAGAACAACCAGAGCACTGAGGTGGTGGACCAAGCCGGCCAACTCAGAAAAACCAAGGTGACAAGGCAGACCATGGGGGCGGGGCTGGGAGCGGAGCTCAGGGGCTGTATAGGAGGGGCTGACTTAAGGGGAAAACTGAGACTCAGCTTACTGTGGGCTATTGGGAACCACCCTGCCTGGTTTCAGAAGCTGTAACCCCCCCCATGGCTAAGGCTGAATGAGCGACCTTTGGCTCATAAGCCACTAAGGAGACAAAGCTTATCTCCCTGGCAGGGGCGCCACCTCTGCTCCTTTTACTTCACCCTGCCTGGCCCCCAGTGCTTGATCAGTTAGCCAATGACAGGTAAGATTCCTCAAGGGAGGGGCAACCTAGGACAGGCAGGATCATGGGGCCCCTAGGGAAGGACTTGGGGGGGCTATAGAAAAAGCCGGTGAGGGACCCTCACTCCTTGGCATTGACATAGTCTGAGTACTCATTCTGTCTGCAAGAAGTCTCCTAATCTCTTGGCTGCCTTAGGCCCCTGCCTGATTTAAGCCTGGAACAATGCCTTAAGCCTGAAACAATGCTGGAGGTGGGTGCCCTAGGGCGATCAGGCCTAAGAAAGAATACATAAAATCCTATGAAACCTACTTTGCTAATATCCTCAATTTAAATAATAAGAAACCAAACAGGAAGTGTGTTTGTTCCCCAAAATTTTATGGCCCTTTAGCTATCTGACCCTGACTCAAAATAGGCCCTCAGAGTTCTTTGAATGTTATGTATTGCTTAATCATTTCTGCCTGACAATGATTGATGAGGTTTATTCCTGTGCAAATTGAACCCAATAAAAGCCTGTGAAGGCAAGTGTCGGGGTGCTCTCCTCTTGAGAGAGTGGCTGTGCCATCCTTTTTCCTCCACGGGTCTCAGTAGTCTGTGTGAATGTATCTCATCTCATCCATAATGCCTTGGACACTGCGGGCTGGTGTCTGCATTAGCTGGTGCCCAGGAACAGGGACTCAGAGGCTATGAGCCATCATTGTGTACAACACACCAACTTAGTGGGAGTATATGCATCAGCCCAGGTAAGGTCCAATGACACCAAGTGCTTTTCCGTTAGGTCATAGGGTGTGTTGGATTTCAGAGAAAAAGGGTTTTTTTCCTAGGTTGCCCTCTCTTGTGACTGCTATGCAACTGTACCTTCTTTAATAAGTTCCCTAACTTATTAAAGTTAGGAAACCTTGCTCTGTCTCCCAAGTATTCGCTGCAACCTCGCAAGCACGGGTTGAGCAGTTAAAAGCCACAAGGGCGCTAGCCACTACAAGTCACCCGTGACAGGATTACTGGATGTGGACCAGGTCAGAACACTAGGTTTCCCACCAGCTGCAAACAAAAGTCCATGCAACAGAAGGCACACTGAAAACACTCACAAGCCCATCCCCGAGGCACAACCCCCAAATAGGTCTAGGCTTGGGAGAAAGAGCAAAGATTTTCCCTTGAACCAGCTTTACAAACATCAACTAATTACAGGACAATTTGCAAGCATCTCAGCAAATTTTTCTCTTAAGCCACCTCTCGCAGTCTTTTTGATTTTGCCTTTTCCCTCTGTCTGCCTGCATACAGAAAAGCAGATAGTGAATGAGTGCTTCAGTTTCTATTAGACTCCGAAGATCACTTTCCAGAAGAATTTAGTGTTAGTCACAGGTTTGGTATGAGAGCTTTTGACATTCACCAAGCTTAGAAGACAAAAGGCACTTACTCCCCTCCAGGAGAAATCAGGTGTTCCCACGTGAGTTGGAACCTTGAAAGGGTGTCTGGGATCAATTCCCAAGATGTTCAGGGACCTCCAACACTGCTTAATCTAACTTCTGGCTCTTCTAGGAAGCACCATATAAATGGTCACCTGGCGCTATGAGCCTCCCCCTCAGTCCTAAATGCTAGGGGAGAGCCCGAAATCCTAAGCAGGGTGAGGGTACTCGGAAAGTCCAGTACCCCTTTCCCTGATCATCTTTCACTAACAGCACATTATATCCCTCAATAGCTAACTAGTTAGGTTTCAACACAGGCAGCGGGATCTGAAAAGACAACAATCGGAAGTAAAAAGGAGCCTTTTAATAGCAAGAATGGGCTCTGATTTATCTAAAGAGCGGGGAGTTCATCCATGGGTGTTACAGCAGCTCCTCAAGGGAGTGGGTTGCAAGGTGAAGGAACAGCATCTCATTCAGCTTTTACAAACTATAAAGGAACACTACCCTGCTTTTCCTGATGAGGGAACCTTAGATATAAAGATTTGGGAGGATGCAGGGGATAGATAGGTTAAGAACTTTACAGAATGTTGGTGTTTCTATTGGAACTCAAACCTTAGTAACTTGGGGGCTAGTCAGGACTGCTGTCATGCCCATATGGGCTAGGAGACAGAAACTAGTCAATAAGGAGGATAAAGAGTCTAGTTCAGAGGAGGAAGTTGTATGTGATGTAGTGGAAGAACCAGCTATGAAGGTTCTGCCTACAGCACCACCAGAGGACCTGATTTGTAGCCATCTCTCCTTACTTGAACCCTGGGAGAATTCCTCCTCACAGGATGACTCACCACCAAGAGAGCCAGAAAATTTAGACGGATATCCCATTAGGGCCATGAGATGGTGCCTTCAGCAGGCAACAGAGGTTGGGTAATTAGATGCCCTTTCAGCCTTCCCCAGTTAGTCAGGAGTCATAAAAATGTCTATGAACCCCTTCCTTTTTCCCTTTACAAGGATCTAAAAAAGAGCATTAGAGAAAACGGGCTTCAGTCTCCTTATACTAATGGGCTATTTCAAGCCATCACTGACAGCTATAGAATGGCCCATTGTGACTGGATTGCTCTGACTAGGACAGTCTTAACCCCAGCTCAGTTCACAGTCTGGCATTCGGAGTACTCTCAGCAAGCCAGCCACCAAGCAGCTGAGAATGCACAAATGAACAATCCTGTTACTCTTCCCATGCTGCTTGGGTCTGGTGACTTTGCCACCACTACGGCTCAAGCCAGGCTCGATCCGCATGCTTTTAGTCAAAGTGCTCAAATTGCTCTTAGAGCCATGAAGGCTGTGCCTGATTCTCAGGCTAGGGAAATTTCTTCCTTTACCAATATCCATCAGAATGCTTCGGAGGCGTATATTGACTTTACTGATCACCTCCAAGAAGCTATTGAAAGGCAAATAGATAAAGACAGAGCACCCAAATCTCTTTTGTGGCAGCTAGCTTATGAAAATGCTAACAAAGACTGCAGGGCCATCATAGGACCCCTGTGAACTACCACCAAAGACATCAGTGAGTTTATCAAGGTTTGTCAAGATGTCAGTACAGAGCAGCATAAGGCTTCTCTCTTAGCTGCTGCAATTAAGGGAGATCCCAGATGTTACAATTGTGGAAAGCCTGGTCAGGTGACCATACTCCGAATGCCAGACTGTGAACTGAGCTGGGGTTAAGACTGTCCTAGCCAGAGCAATCCAGTCACAAGGACTGTAAGTCCACAACAGAAAAGGGAAAGGGTAATTATATGCTTTTCCTAAAGGACTGTCCACGCTCTGGCAATGGCAGACATTGGGCAAAGGAATGCCGTTCTCAATTTGACAAAAACAGCCAACCTATTCAGGGAAACTTCCTAGGGGGTGCCCACTCCAGTGCCCCCAACCCCGATCGGAGTTTCCAGAACCACAATCAATTTCAGGGAACGCAAGGAAATGCCCAGTTTCTGACCTTCGTGCAGCCACCTGCGGAAGCGCAGGGCTGGACTGGGTCACCACCAAGGAGTTAATCTTAAAGGAACGGGATAAAGTAATTGTAGCTCCCACTGGTGTCTGGGGACCTCTACCCCCAGGAACGACTGGTTTAATCTTGAGGAGATTCAGTGTTACTACTAAAGGCATTTTTGTTTAGCCAGGAGTCATTGACTCAGACTATCAAGGGGAAATTAAAATCATGCTTAAAGCTTCTGGTTATCATATTATTTCTGCCCAAATGCATATTTCCCAGCTGCTCGTACTCTCCTATGTAATCTCAAAGACTCCAAATATAGTGAAGGGGGAGGGAGGCTTCGGTAGTACAGACAATCAGTTTTTTAGACAGGATCAATTAAATTAAATAAACCAATCTTACAAATAAAGATAAAGGACAAGACCTTTCCTGGCCTCATAGATACAGGAGCTGACATCTCATCTCCATTATCTCAAATCAGTTTGGGCCTCCTGAATGGCCTCCAAAAGACAGCAGAACACCTGTAACAGGGGTTGGAGGAGCTTCTTAATCACAAGTCAGTGTATGGTCTCCTAAGTGTTATGGGCCAGAAGGACAGGTAGAGAGAATTCGACCACATATTCTGCCTATGCCCCTTAATATTTGGGGCTGTGGTCTCCTTCCTTAGTCAGTCGGGGATGCATTTTCCGTAGTGGCCACGGCTCTTATAACACTCCCCTACCACTTACCTGGCTCTTCAATACGTGGGTATGGATTGATCAGTGGCCACTTAAAGTAGAACGACTTGAACAGACCTGCCTTTTAGTTAAACAACAATTAGAAGCAGGTCATATTGAACCCTCTAACAGCCCTTGGAATATACCTATTTTTGTTGTATCAAAGAAATCTGGTAAATGGACGCTTATTCATGATCTAGTAAAAATCAATGAATCCTTCCAACCTATGCAGCCAGGAGTCCCCAATCCAGCTTGCATTCCAAAGGACTGGTCACTTTAAATTATTGACCTAAAGGATTGTTTCTTCACAACCCCTTTAGCAGAAAAGGAATGGGAGCATTTCAGCATCTTCCCTCCCAGTCATTAACAATTCTCAGCCTTTGCAGAGGTTTCGATGGAGAGTTTTGATTCAGGGAATGCTTAACAGCCCAACAACTTGCCAGCATTTTGTTCATACAGCCATTCAGCCAGTAAGAGATCAGTTCCCTAATTCAATTATTATATGGATGACATCCTGATTGCAGATCTTTCACAAGATATTTTAGCAAAAACTGCTTCCTTTCTTAAAAATTCTATAGCCTCTGCTGGGATAATAATTACTCAAGAAAAAAATCCAGCATCCAGAACCTTGGAAATATTTAGGCTATATTCTTTTTAATAGGACAATTTGGCCTCAAGTCCTTCAAATTAAGCCCCTGAAGGATTTGACTCTTAATCGCCGCCAACAACTTCTGGGAGAAATCAACTGGGTGTGACCCAACCTTGAAATACCTAGCCAACAATTAACTCATTTATTTAATACCCTTAAAGGGGACCCAGATCTTAATTCCCCCAGAAAACTGTCCTCTGAGGCCCTACAAGAATTAAATGTAATGAATCGACATATTCAGCAGTGACAACTAACTAGAATTAATTCACAGTTTCCTGTTCAGCTTTTCTGTTTCCCAACCTTAGGAACTCCAGTGAGTCTTCTAGGACAGCTGTAACCTCACTTAGCTATGACAGAGTGGCTTTTTCTGTCTCAGCAAACACAACACACTATTACCACCTATATAACTGTGTTGTGCCATCTTATTATAAAAGGACATGAGCAGACACAGCAATTCTTTGGATATGACCCTGCCTTCATTCACATCCCATTAAGTCTATTTGCAACAATTGGCAGCTCAATCTTCAGAATTTCAGTGTGCCAGAGCTGACTTTGTAGGAGACTAGAAATTAACCTGCCCTCAGATAAATTGCTTCAAAACATTCAATTCCTTCAAATAAGGCTAGCAGAAAAAGTCGGCCCAATGCCAATAACTGGGGCGAGAACTGTGTTTCTTGATGGGTCCAGAGAAACTGGATGGGCTGCTATTGCTTGGCAAGAGGGCAAAGACTGGGGAAGTTTTGTATCCTCAGGACATTCCTCTACTCAA
Organism: Sturnira hondurensis; assembly: GCF_014824575.4. Taxonomy (NCBI): domain Eukaryota; kingdom Metazoa; phylum Chordata; class Mammalia; order Chiroptera; family Phyllostomidae; genus Sturnira; species Sturnira hondurensis. The sequence continues at coordinate 2,381,983 of NW_028098229.1, forward strand.
AGGGCTGAGCTTTTCGCTGCAATCACGGCCTTGTGGCAGTGGCCTGAAGAACCTCTGAATATAGTTTGTGACTCAGGATATACTGTTTATACTACTCTGCATCTAGATCAAGCATTAATTAAGACTTCTACTGACCCCAATTTACTTAACCTATTTTTGGTCCTACAGTCCCTCCTTGACAAGTAAGAACACCCCCTCTTCATTACTCATATTCAATCCCATTCAGGCTTGCCTGGCCCCCTGGTGGATGGTAACAATAAGGCAGATGCCTTAGTCAGTGTCCTTACTGCATTCTAGGAAGCAGCAGCTTCTCATCAGTTTTTTCATCAAAATAACCAAGCACTCCGAAAACAATTTAATATTCCTCGCTCCCAAGCTAAGCAAATTATTAAAGAATGCCCAGGTTGCCAAGCCCTTGGCAAAGTACCCCCATCCATAGGAGTTAATCCTTGAGGACTAAGTTCTTGAATAATTTGGCAAACAGATGTCACTCATTAACTTCCTTTTGGAAAATTCAAATACATTCATATTTCTATTGGTACTTACTCTGGTGAGCTACATGCATGTGCTTTAACAGGAGAATCTGCTAAAAATACACAAGCCCATTGGCTTGAGGCCTTTAGTCATGTAGGATGGCTTCAGCAAATTAAAACTGATAATGGCCCTGGATACCTTGCCCATTCTACTCAGGTTTTTCTTCAGCATTGGAATATCCAACATAAAACAGGAATACCTTACAATCCAATTGTTGGGAACAAGAAAAAGAGTCTCCGCCCCAAGGAGCCTGCGTCCCTAGCAAACATCCTGTAAGTTGATTGCCATCTGTTTAGTTTCAAAATTTTCCTCTCAGTTCAGTCAGACCCCATCCTGTTCCCGCGCACAGGCTCTGTAAGCCAACAGCTAACCACTTCTGCTTCTGTGCAACGCTTGCTTGCTTGCCTCTATATAAGGACTTAGCTGTAAGCACTAGGCGAGACTCTCGTTTGCAGCCCTTGTGGGCACTGTGTCTCTGGACACTCTGAGAGTTTGCCCCTGCGCAGGTTAAACTTGGCCAATAAAGTAACATCTTTGAAACCCTGAAAGTCTCTGACATTTGTTCTCAGGGTTGGTGGATGCAACATTTGGAGGCCCCAGTGAGATCTCCCTTAGCGGAGTTTCGGGTCGGAGACCGAACGGCAGCTCGGGCTGAGTAAGTATTTGGTAAGGATCCTTTTTCGGTTTTGGTGCTCTGGAGCCAATAACCCCTGAGGTAGTAGGTGGGACACCACCTGTGACCTACCCAGGGACTTTCAGAGGCGGGATGCCGCCCTCTGAAATTTGGTTTTAGTCATTTGAATTGTGACCGGTCACATTAGGTTTTCCTTCCCCCGCGCCTTGCTGCACTGCGTTTAGTTTCAGTTTGTATGCCAGGCACATCTGATAGTCTGTGTGTTCGTGGAATTGTGTTATTTGGTTGTTTGCCTGTGTGGTCTGTTTCCTTTCCTTTGAAATCCCCAGTCTTCTCAAGATTGGACAAAAGGAATGGGTGCCCGGTTCCCCACTTGACTGTCTCTTAAAGAACTTTTCTGATTTCCAGAGACGAGCACGGGGCTACAGCGGGCTGCCACCGGATCCTGAATTCCTGCGAGCCTTGTGCCAGTTAGAGTGGCCCACTTTTGATGTAGGGTGGCCCACGGAGGGTACTTTTGACCTCTCCACTTTGTTCTCAGTGCGAGCCACAGTGTACAGGGTCCCCCACCCCGACCAATATCTGTACATAGATGTCTGGGTAGATATTGCAACAGAGAGACCTGGGTACATTAGGAAATGTCTAAAACGGAATCAGCGAGGCAGACGGGTGATCTGCCTAGCCGCGGGCAAAAATAAGCCAAGAGAAAAGGGATGTGGTAGCAGGGTCACCACCCCAAAGACACCCCGAAATCAGCCCAGGCTCTACCCAGTATTGCCAGAACCACTGGAGGATCATTTAGACCTTGTGAATGCACTCCCTCCATAACCGAGTAGAGAGGAACCGGATTCCTCGCACCGGGACATCGGCAGGTCTACACCTCCCCGTCACACACCTGGGGAGATGTACTTTACAGGGAGCGAGTTTTGCCTCCGGCGGCGGGAGGAGCTCCCAATGTGCCTCTGGCGGGAGGCGCTGCCTTGTTGCCTGTCCGGGAGGCACCACTGGCACTAAATGCTCCTCCACGGGCACCTCCCCATCTAGTTTATGTGCCCTTTTCCACCAGTGACTTATATAATTGGAAACATCAGAATCCCCAGTTCTCTGAGAAACCCCAAGAGCTAATCTCCCTCCTCAAAACCATATTCAGAACTCACCAGCCCACCTGGGATGACTGTCAACAGATTCTGAAAACTCCCTTCACTTCTGAGGAGAGAGATAGGATAATGCAGGAAACCGCAAAGGTGGTATTGGGGAAGGAGGGAGAAACTATGGTGGGGAGGAGGGAACTAGAAGACATTCTCCCTTCTCAGCCCCCAACCTGGGACTCTAATACTACCGGGGGAAGGGACGTACTCCTCCAGTATCGCAGGGCTCTGCTGAGGGGACTCAAGGCAGCTACGAGAAAACCTACCAACTTTAGTAAGGTCAGTGAAGTCATGCAGGGCAGAGAAGAATCCCCAGCAGCCTTCCTAGAGAGGCTTATGGAAGCATATAGGGTGTATACTCCTCTTGACCCTGAGGCAGAGGAAAATAGAAGATTAGTAAACATAGCCTTTGTAACTCAGGCAGCCTCATATATCAGGAAGACGCTTCAAAAGATAGAAGGATTTGAGGGAGAGAATAGGAGTAAGCTATTGGAGATAGCCCAGAAAGTTTATGTGAATAGAGATGACCCAGAGGTAGGCAGGACAAAGGAGGTTGCTAAGATCCTGATTGCCACCCAGAAACCTCCTCCCAAAGGAAAAGGGGGACCACAAAAGGGCCAAGGGCGACCACAAAAGGGCCAAGGGTGACGAATAGACAAAGATCAATGTGCCTATTGTAAAGAAAAGGGGGAATGGAAGTGGGAGTGCCCAAAGCTGAAAGCTGGCAGTCAAGGGCTGAGGCAGGGCCCTGAAGTCTTGCTTCAAACCTTGGACGGGGCCAGGGCTCCATTCCCATTTGCTCCCAGGAGCCCATGGTCACCTTAACAGTCGAAGGTAAGCCAATAGACTTCCTGGTCGACATAGGAGCCACCTACTCGGTCCTAAAGCAACCACAGGGACAAATCCAGAAGGCAACTACCAAGATAGTGGGGGCCACGGGCAAAGCAGAGGCCTACCCATGGACTACGGCAAGAATAACTAACCTAGGCCGAGGCACCATTACCCACTCTTTCCTAGTCATTCCAGACTGTCCTTACCCACTGCTTGGAAGAGATTTGTTACAGAAACTCCAAGCCACCATCACCTTCAGACGTGAGGAGAGCCCTTCGAGAAACAGGGACAAAGAGAAGGAGGTCAGCTTGGAGATAACCGTCCCACTGTCTGAAGAGTACCAGCTTGCCACCAGTCAAGGAGGTAAGGAGGAGACGGCGGGGGTCCCAGATGCCTTGCTCACCAAGATACCTGGAGTATGGGCGGAGACCAATCCATCAGGTTTGGCCTCTCACCAGCCACCTGTCCTAGCGCAACTGTCGAGCACCGCCAGGCCAGTCAGGATCAGGCAATATCCAGTTTTAGCACGAGCCAAACAGGGTATTGCGCAACACTTGCAGTGCCTACTTGAGGCGGGGATACTCCCGGAGTGTCAGTCTGCCTGGAACACCCCTTTACTCCCTGTCCAGAAACCTGGG
>NW_028098230.1:0-798 GCF_014824575.4 Sturnira hondurensis
GAAAACAAAATATAAAATGACTATAGAAAACTCTTCTCCATAATCACCCTAAATATAAATGAACTGAACTCACCAATACAAAGGCAAAGAGTTGCAGATTGTATAAAAAAAATCCACCCATATGCTGGCTTAGGGAGGCACATCTAAATTGCAAGGGCAAAGTTGATTCTCTAAGCAAATGGCACCCAAAAAAACTGGATGTGTCCATACTTATATCTGACAAAATAGATTTCAAGATTAAAAAAGATAATAGAAAGCAAAGATGGACATTTTATAATGATAGAGGTTTCAAAACATGAAGAAGATAATGCTTCTCAATTTATATGCATATAACTCCTAAGGGAGCACCAACATATACAAGACCTGCCCAGAAGGTACCCAGCCATGTAATATGCAAAATAGAGACATTTACTGAAGAAGATACAAGATTCAAGAAACATTGTACACAGGACAATGACTCCTCAGTCCCCTTCAAAGTAGGCACCTTGGGACCTCACACATTCTCCCAATTGCTATCAGCTGCCCCACTGTATTTTCCTGAATCTCATGGACTGTCTGAAATTTCTTCCCTTTAAAAGGTGATTTTAGTTTGGGGAATATCCAGAAGGGCACCAAATCTGGGTTGTAGGGGGTCTGAGTCACCTGGGTGAATTGATGTTTTGCTAAACAAACTGCATGAGACGTGATGCACGAGGGAGCACATTGTCATGATGAAGCTGCCAATCACCAGTAGTCCACAGTTGCGGTCTTCTGCATCATCCAAATAGTTTCCATGAAGAAATGTTGAAGTTTAGTGCA
>NW_028098231.1:0-1384 GCF_014824575.4 Sturnira hondurensis
TATATATATATATATATGTGAAATTAAGGAAGACACAAACAAATGAAAGCATTTACTACATTCATGGATTGGAGGAATTAATATCATCAAAATGTCAGCCCTGGCTGGTGTAGCTCAGTGGATTGAGCGTGGGCCTGGGAACCAGAGGATCGCAGTTCGATTCCCAGTCAGGGCACATGCTTGGGTTGCAGGCCAGTTTCCGGCAGGGGCCAGTTCCCTGCAGGGGTTGCATGAGAAGCAACCATACATTGATGTTTCCTTCCTCTCTCCTTCCCTTCCCCTCTAAAGATAAATAAGTGAAGTATTTTTAAAAAATAAAAAAATAAAAAATATATCATCAAAATGTCCATATTACCCAAAGCAATTTACAGATTCAATGCAATACCTATTAACGTTCCAATGGCATATTTCAGAGACATAGAACAAACACTTCAAAAATATATATGGAACCATAAGTGACCCCAAATAGCTGCTGCAATTTTGAGAAAGAAGAACAAAGTAGGAGGGATTACAATACCTGATATCAAACTGTATTACAAGGCCACTGTAATCAAAACAGCCTGGTACTGGCATAAAAACAGGCATATAGACAAATGGAAGAGAACAGAGAACCCAAAAATAAACCCAACTCTCTATAGTCAATTAATATTCAACAAAGGGGGCAGTAACATAAAATGGGGTAAAGATAGCCTCTTCAACAAATGGTGTTGGGAGAACTGGACAGCTACATGCAAAAAAATGAAACTCGAGCACCAACTTCCACCATACACCAAAATAAATTCAAGGTGGATAAAAGACTTAAATATAAGCCGTGACACCATTAAAGTCCTAGAGAAGAACATTGGCATGAAAATATCAGATATTCCACGCAGCAATATTTTTACTGATATGTCCTCTAGAGCAAGAAATATAAAGGGAAGAATAAACAAATGGGATCTCATCAAAATAAAAAGCTTCTGCATGGCTAAGGAAAACAGTGTCAAGATAAAAAGAGAAGCAACATTTTGGAAAACATATTTGTCAATGATACCTCAGAAAAGGTTTTAATCTCCAAAATATATAAAAAACTCACACAACTCCACTCTAAGAAAATAAGCAACCCAATTAAGAAGTGGGCAAAGGACTTGAACAGACACTTCAGCAAGGAGGACATACAGAGGATTCAGAGACACATGAAGAGATGCTCAATATCACTAGCTATCAGAGAGATGCAAATTAAAACTACAATGAGATACCTCTTCATGCAGGTCACAATGGCCATCATAAACAAAGCTGAAAAAAAAACAAGTGTTGGAGAAGTTGTGTTGAAAAGGGAACCCTAGTTCACTGTTAGTGGGATTGCAGACTGGTACAACCATTATGGAAAACAGTATGGAATTTTCTA
>NW_028098232.1:0-683 GCF_014824575.4 Sturnira hondurensis
GCGGAGCCAGAGGTGGAGTGGGGTTGGGCAGGAAAGATCTCCTGACCCAGGCAGTCATGGATGGATCCCAGGTGTGGGGTGGCAACAGGTGGACCCAGTGAGGGCTCAGGGCAAAGGGCCGACTGAGGTCACACATTCTCGTGTAGATAAACCAGCAGGGGAGCCAGCAGTGAGACAGACCGCACAGGTCCCAGCAGAGGGAAACAGCAGAGGGGACCATCATTGCTCCTCTTTGATTCCACCTCCACATACACCTTCACAACCCAGTGACTGAGTTGTCCCACCCTGGTGAAAACCTAGGGCTCCACTCCTCATATGTAACAGGCATGAACAGTCCAAAACATGGCTCAAGAAGAACTCAAAGCCCCAGAGCCCATAACTCTTAGGCGAGAAAGAAATAGCGAACCTTTCAGATGCACAGTTCAAAACACTGGTGATCAGGATGCTCACAGAACTGGTTGATTTTAGTCACAAATTAGAGGAAGATATGAAGGCTAAACTAATTGAAATAAAGGGAAATCCACAGGAAACCAATAGTGATGGAAAGGAAACTGGGATTCAAATCAAGGGAGTGGACCAGAAGGAATAAAAAAATGACCAAGCAGAAAAATAGGAAGTAACAAGAATTCAAAAAAAAAATTAGGAAAGGCTTAGGAGCCTCCAGGACATCTTTAAATGTTCCA
>NW_028098233.1:0-950 GCF_014824575.4 Sturnira hondurensis
CCAAATTTGGGGAAATTTTGTGCACCACTTGGTATCACATTAGTAGCTTGACATTGGCCACAGTGGGAGCCTTGACACCATGCAAATGGGCAAATCCTACAAGTCGGCACATGTGCCCCTGCCCCCCACTCCCACCCCTGCCCCTGCCCTCACTCCCAGGCAGTCTTCCAGCACACCCTGCCCACTTCCTCTACAGACCTCAGGCCTGCAACTGGTACCACTGTCACTGCTGGACTGGCCCCCTGTCCTCGATGCTAGAGGTCGTACTTCTCTGCCTAGTCGTTTGCCTTGCTGTTTTGTTTTTGCTACAGCTTCAATGTTGCCTCTGGGCCGGGTGGCCGGCCCTCTGACCCGCTTAGGGACTGGGCATCAGGCCAGTGCTTTTTCACCCTGGCAAGTGACCGCCCTCGCCCTTCGTGGAGAAAACAGGGTCAGTAAAGCCAGGGGAGATGGGTCAGAATAGGGAATTCTGCACATCCAGCCTTTAGCAAATCCATATTACATGCTTCCTATAAAATGAACAAGCCTCTCTCTGCCCCAAGAGTGTTGCAATGTAGATCCCCGTCCTCACCATTGGAGAGATTTTATAGTATTGGGAGAAAACACGTGTTCGGAGAGGCAGGAACCCAGTCCTATCCTGGCTGTGGTCTTGGGCAGGTTCTCTCACCTCTCCAAGCGTGGGCTTCTTTGTCTGTAAGTTGGGAGCAGCGGTACTGACCTTGCCTGCCGACTGTAATTATTGGTAAAGACGTACACAGCGGCTGCAAGAGGCGCTAAATGCCACATCCTGCTTACATGTTTGCTTTGTTGTTGGTCTCCATGGATTACTGAGTCTGCTCTACCAGATTCCTGCTGTTGTCAACGGGAATGCGGAGGGGAGGGTAGTGTGGAGAGAGACTATGGTGGGGAGCGGCACCCCCCTGGGAGGGCAATGGAGCAGAATGGGGTTG
>NW_028098234.1:0-1117 GCF_014824575.4 Sturnira hondurensis
ACTTAAGTGTGAAATATTATGGTATCCCATTATTAAGAGCAAAACAAAAACATTTACTATCATTAATTTAGTTTTGGAAATTCTGACCAATATATTAGAACATGAAATAGAATATTCAGTTATCAATAGTAATATCAAAGTGTATAATACACATACATATATATGTATATATATACATTCACTACATAAATGAAATAATAATAATAGTAGTAAGTTATTTCCAACATACTAGCAATAATTAGCTTGAAAAGCAATGATGTGAAATCTGATTTCAAATATTCAGTACTTAACATTTCCCATTATAGTGGCTTCTGTATCAACCATCCCATTGAATAAAGGTAATCCTAACGAGGTCATTAATTATTTTCAGCTGCTAAATCTAATCATACACTTCAGTTCTCTCATTCAATGACTCATTTGAAGTTTCACTCATTCATCGAACACAAATTATTACAAAACCTCTTTTTGTTTATTTCCCCTCTTTTCTTGTCTGCCCTCAATATTTTCCCCCTTGAAACCTTTCTAAAATACAGCTACAATCACATCCCTTCCTTTTTTTAAACACAGCGATGTCACCCAATGCCCACATGAGAAAATAATTGATTTGTGTGTACTGTTGCCTCATGGCCCATCAGGTCTCATTCACATTTTACTTTAGTCTCAGTGAAATTCTTGTCCTTTCATCTCTTTGCCATAGTCTTTGATACCTGTGGCCTTTCTCCCTCCAGTTTCCTTTGCTAAAAACAATGCTCCCATTTTTTATCTGGTTAGTTGCCTGTCAATGCCCCAACTCAGCTGAAGCATGACCCCTCTCCTGAAAACTGGTCACTTCCCAGGGGTCTGTGGCCTTTGCATACAAACACCATACACCAGGGGGTCAAAATCATTTTCACCGGGGGTCACAACAGCCTTGTGGATGCCCTCAAAGGGCAGAAATAGTTTTAGGACTGGGTAAATGTAACTATTCCTTAATGGTTAAGGAGTTGAAATTACGTTTGGCCCTTTGATGGCAACCATGAGGCTGATGTGGCCCCCAGGGAAAGTGCATTTGACACCCCTTCACATTTGTCCATTCCTCTTGGATAACTCTCACCCTCTGCCAGTTTTCTTATCTGCA
>NW_028098235.1:0-3020 GCF_014824575.4 Sturnira hondurensis
GGTGGCACTCTCTGGGCTCCCCCACGAGAGCTGTGATGGGCTTTCTGCGCCGGCCTCCCTTGCAGACATCGAGGTTGGCTCTAAAAATACTCCACTGATGTCCGGAAGTGAAATGTGTAACTGTCAACTCTTTCTCCCTGTTGGTTTCCCAGAGCGTGGCAGCTTTTCACATCTCTGGAGTGGTCAGCTGGGTTCAGGCAGAATAGGGGGGGTTTCTAAAAAGGAGAAAAACCACAGTGCGCAGAAATAATTATTTTAAAAAACGGACATAGCATCGAATGGAGTAGGCACTCCTACCCACGTTTCCGTTCCCAGTTTTTAAATCGTTTTTTTGTGTTTCAATGACAGTTGACTTACTGCTGGGTTTCTATAGCGCTAGTAGAGAGCTCAGTTTGTTTCTGTCGGGCGGCGTCTGCATCATCGTGTGCAGGAAGGACTGGCAGAGAGCGCACAGCACACGGGAATGGGTGCTGGCCGGCACGGGGGATGTGGGCGGCTCCCGAGTCGTCTTCCCAGGGGCCAGGCACACCTGGCCTCGAGTAAACAAGGCTCAAATGAAAGTTCCCAGTGTTTGCATAGAAACATTGGGGTAGATTTTATTCCATTTGTTGTGTTTAGTCCTAGAAAAGGACACACAGCAGGGCTCTACCTAGGTGCACCTAATTTATAATAAACAAGACAGGGGTGAAGGTGTCTCTTTTCCATGTTACTGGGAACTGGAGCCGTGATGTGCAAAAACGCCCAGCATAGCGGGCAGGAGGCATGCTTGAGAAGCAGCTGCCAGCCCACGTGCGCAGGTGGCCCACCCACTGGCGCGCACACCTGTGCTGAGGGGCAGGAAAAGGGCAGTGCGCCGAGCAGCTGCATGTACGAATAGTTTATATATATTGTTTACACATTTTAATTTATGTTATATTTTATATGTTAATATAAAATGTAAATTGTACGTGTATATGTATAATTTTTATATAGCTTATATTTTTAATTTAACTCAATATTTACATTTATAGGTAACATGTTCACATTTAAATCCTAAATATATAGGTAGACTATATTAATATATATAACATAGACTTTACATGTATAATTAACAGCCAATTACACAATAAAAAATAGTTATATCTAATTAACTAGAAAGGATGCTATATTTTCCGGAGACTTAGTATTCATTTTCCACCCCTGGAAAATTTGTGCATCTGAAGGCAAACGTGCCTTTCTTTAAGCAGCTTCTCCCCAAGGAAGAGAAAAGAATAATTTTCTGGCGCACTCACCGCCTCCAGCCAGGACAAGTCCACAGCCTGAGCCCCAGGATGCCCACAGTCCTTCCAGAGTTCCGGCCCCTGCTCTCCACAGCGCTGCACCCTCCGCCCTGTGGCCTGTGCCGGGGCTTCCGTCCTCCTTCGGGTCAGACGGCAGGTGCGGCACGTGCACAGGTGTGTCAGGTGAGTGTGCCGTGATGCCCAGTCCTCAGTCCTTCATAGAGCCGAGCACCTGTCACCAGGGGCATGGCCCCGTGACCGTGGGAGCCCATGGGGATCCCTCATCTGCCCTCATGGGCAGCTCTGCGCACCCCCTGTGTGGGAGGAATGGCGGCTCCTGTCGGGCGTGAGAGGGGCGTCAGCCTCGGATCCTCAGGGTCTCTGACCCCGCGGCCATCTCACTGTCCTGAGCCCGGCCACAGCCCCAGCCCTCCGCCCGCTGAGACGGCAGGCAGAGCACGGGCTCCAAGCTGTCCCCACCATGGCTGCAGCCAGCTCCTGCTCTGGTTTCTCACCACTGGCTGGGAGACTCCCACGCAATTCAGAGTGAGCGGTTCAGGATGGGTGTGGGTGCAGAGCCAGCCTGCTCATCAGTCCTAACGTAGCATCTGCCCCACTCCACATGTGGCCTTCAGGGACTTGAAGCCCAGGATTGCCAGTCTGTCCCCTGGGGCTCTTGCTCAGCAGGGTCAGGAGGATGGAGGTCGTCTGGGGCCAGGGTGCATTTCCACGAGGGCTCACCTATCATCCTGCATCCAGGGAAGACAGTGCTACAGTCTCAGCGCGGGTCGCCAGTGCGGGTTCTGGAAGGGGACACGGAGCATCCTGGGTGTGGGGGGAGCAGGTGGGAGTGAAGGGTCCATCACAGAGCAGCTCAAGGAAAGCCAGCAAGGGGTGAGGGATGTCCAGGTACCTGGCCTGGCCACAGCAAGCAGCACTTGTATCTTCACGTCTGCAAGCTTGAGAGCAGTGAATAGGGGTCCCAGAGCCCAATGACGGGCGGTGAGCCGGGACGGTTGGTATAGCCACGTGGGAACCAGAGACCCCAGAGGAAGGCCAGGCAGAGCGTGGGCCCCCCCCCCCCCCATTAACCTGGTGCTGGGAACTCCCACTGTCTAAACCCAACTGGAGGCTGGAGGACAAAGAGCCCAGGATGTGGTGCTTGGGTGTCTTCCAGGATGCAGAGGGGGCGGGGAGGGGGTGAAAAGGGCAATAATGAGAGTGAGAAGATGGTTAGAGCTCCCACAGGTGGCCTCCGGTTGAGCCCACTGGCGTAGCATCCCTTATACTGGGACACTTACAGTGTCTGAGGCTGGGCATTAGCGTCCAGGGGGTGGCATTGAGCTGGCGCTGCAGACAGGGTGGGCAGCAGAGTGGAATACATGAAGCAGGAGCAATAAAGTGCCTGTGAGGTAGGCTGCTGTATCGGTAAGTTTATGTTTAAGTGATTTGAGGGACCTTATTATCTGTCTCTGTACTGTGCGGTTTCAATGACACTTTTCTGACAGTGAACTTAACCAGTAAGAATAACTTTTCAACTACTCTGCAGATGACCATTCATGGTCAGGTTGTAAACTACACAGGTATGTTTTCTAACGGAGTTAGTAGCTCTGAGCCTTGATCCGATTTCTGAGCGTTGTCACCTTGCATAGATCTCACAGTTCCTTTACTCACCCTCCTGCCACACCCTGGTTTTCTTTTTAAACAGCTCTTTCAGAATCCAGTTCCGTGGAATTATATTTGTTTTTCCCCCTCAGTGCC
>NW_028098236.1:0-528 GCF_014824575.4 Sturnira hondurensis
TACAGGGAACCAACAGTGGAGAGGATGAAGCTGAGTCACATCGATAATTTGGAACACAAGAAGGAAAAAGCAGTCAATCAAAATAGCAGAAAAAATAAGCATTAAAAAAAACAACCAAGAATCGGCTTAGTAGCCTCTGGGACAACTTTAAATGCACCTAAATCTGAATTATAGAGGTGCCAGAAGGAGAAGAGGAAGAACGAGATATTGAAAATTTATTTGAAAAAAATAATGAAAGAAAATTTCCTTAATTTGGCAACAGAAACAGATATACAAGTCCAGAAAGCACAGAGTGGCCCAAACAACTTGACCCAAAGAGTACCACACCAAGACACATCATAATTAAAATGCCAAAGGTTAAAGATAAATAGAGAATCTTAAAAGCAGCGAGAGAAAAGCAGAGAGTTGCATACAAAGACTAGCAGCTATTTTCTCAAAAGAAACTTTTCAGGCAAGAAGAGACTGGCAAGAAATATTCAAGTGATAAAAAGCAAGGACCTACAACCTAGATCACCCAATCCAGCAAAG
>NW_028098237.1:0-503 GCF_014824575.4 Sturnira hondurensis
CTGGGTCGGGACACCTTTGTGGCCTCAGGTGCAACTGGAGTGTAATAATCTCACTTGTGAACCAAGCAGCATTTAGGATCTGGCCTCAGCCCCATGCAAACGTGTCTGTTGCTTGGCAGGACATACACGGATGGGTCGGTAACGCTCGGTTGATAAGAGGCTGCGGGTTGGAGTGGTAAAAAGGGAGAGTCCTTAGGCTTTGACACTAATGTTCATGACTTGGATAGTGTACCGTTCTCACCGCCGGCAAAAACGCGTGTGAGGCACCCCCCAGGAGCCGGCCTCAGGGCGTTGCTGGCCGGTCTCGTTCATGGCGGCCAGCGACCCCTGAGCTCCCCGTCTCTGCAACAAGGCCCTTCTCGGTGGAGAGCGCAGGAGCCGTGCGCTGGGGCCCTGTGCCAGCCGGCTGCAGCGAGCAGGCCAGGTCGGTGGATGGGTGGAGGGGGGGGGCGCCAGGACCGCGGCAGACGCCTGCACAGACAGGGGCCGTGCGTCCCCACTTT
>NW_028098238.1:0-794 GCF_014824575.4 Sturnira hondurensis
AAACACATGAAGTAGGTAGTGATGTTCTTTTTTCAAAAGGGATTTTGCTTTAGATAGTTTTTAATGGTGCTTACAAAATCCTCATTTACGTATATGTTTGCAGAAATACGTCTATTGCATTAAACACACTGACCCTACATTCATCATTCAGTATCCAGAACCTGTCTCCTTACATCTGTGAAATAGAAAATATGACCCAAAGAGGGACCAGGTTGGGGGTCTCAGGGGCTTACACAGTAGCCTCAGGGTATGTTTGGGGACAGGAATGATACAAAACACCTTCTTCTTGCTAGACAGAGAGTCACTTGCAGGCACTGAACCAGCAATTTTGAAACAGCTTTTGTCTCTGGAACACATCCTGAGCCAATGAAATTACTAACAGAAACTGACTTAGCCTCAGTGAAACTTTTAAATTCCTGGAAAAGTCCTTCATGAAACATACATATGAGGGAGAAATTTGGGGGGTTGGAGCAGAAAGGTCCGTGTGCATGAAATGAGATAAACCTAACAGTTTCATGCACTCCTAAAATCTGTTACTTGTTAATTCACTTTACCCAAAACTTCTCATGGAAAATTGAAGCAGCCTGTGTCCAGAGGGGGGAAAGTATTGTTCAGGGATCATCAGGAGTCCAATTGTTTTCCTGAGCTGTTTCCAGATCTTCTGATGAGCCACAAGTGAACATGAGCTATGCTACTGATGTGACACCAGCAGATGAGCCCCTTTCTATAGAAGTAATTACACATCCACCCGAAAACTCCCTTCAGCCCTGTGAGTGCTTGATTTCAAAGGCAGG
>NW_028098239.1:0-1506 GCF_014824575.4 Sturnira hondurensis
CAACTTACACCATACACCAAAATAAATTCAAGGTGGATAAAAGACTTAAATAGAAGCTGTGAAACCATTAAAGTCCTAGAGGAGAACACTGGCAGGAAAATATCAGATATTTCATGCAGCAATATTTTACTGATATGTCCCCTGATATGTAGAGCAAGGAATATAAAGTAAATAATAAACAAACGGGATCTCATCAAAACAAAAAGCTTCTGCGTGGCTAAAGAAAACAGCATTAAAATAAAAAGACAACCAACTGTATGGGAAAACATATTTGCCAATGATATCTCAGACAAAGGTTTAATCTCTAAAACATACAAAGAACTCACACGACTTCACCCTAAGAAGACAACTAATCCAATTAAAAAATGGGGAAAGGACTTGAACAGACACTTTACCAGGAGGACATACAGAGGATCCAGAGACACATGAAAAGACGCTCAATATCACTTGCTATCAGAGAGATGCAAATTAAAACCACAAGGAGATACTACTTTACACCAGTGAGAATGGTTATCATAAACAAAGCAATAAACAACAAATGTTGGAGAGGGTATCAGGAAAAGGGGACTCTAGTCCACTGTTGGTGGGATTGCAGACTGGTACAACCACTGTGGAAAACAGTGTGGAATTTTCTCAGAAAACTAAAATTGGACCTGCCTTTTGACCCAGCAATTCCACTGCTAGGATTGTATCCTAAGAACCCTAAAACACCAATCCTAAAGAACATATGTACCCCAATGTTCATAGCAGCACAATTTACAATAGCCAAGAGTTGGAAGCAACCTAGGTGCCCATCAGTAAACGAATGGATTGAAAAACTATGGTACATTTACACAGTGGAATTCTATGCAGCAGAAAGAAAGAAAGAGCTACTACCCTTTGTGACAGAATGGATAGAACTGGAGAACATTATGCTAATAAGCCAGGCAGTGAGGGACAAATACCATATGATCTCACCTTTAACAGGAAGCTAAACAACAAAACAAACAAGCACGCAAAATATGACCAAAGACACTGAAATAGAGAACAGGCGGACAGTGACCAGAGCGGGGAGGGGAGGGAATTTCAGGGGAAATAGGGGAGGGATTTAGAGGAACAAATATAAAGGATACATGGACAACAACTAAAGGGGGTGGAAATGGGAGGGTGGGGGGACCATGGGGGGGTGGGATGGGATAGGAGTAATAGACAGAAAACTGTACTTGAAAAATAATTAAGTAAATAAAAAATTTGATATTTCGAGTCTACCATTATTTACTTATTTTTTTTATAGTTTGCAAATAAACCCTTCTACTGTGTCCCACTGGAATAGAAAAAAAAACCCATATTTTTAGGAATATAAGACACATTAAACCATAAGATGCACCTAGGTTTTAGAGGAAGAAAATAAGAAAAATAATTTTCGAGCAAAAACTGTGGTAAAATATTTAATAACCTGTGGCCCTGTTCCACCGCTGCCTTCCCCCTCATAGCAAACCAGGTAAGCTACATTCAGACTATAAGACG
>NW_028098240.1:0-1145 GCF_014824575.4 Sturnira hondurensis
ATAGAAAAAGAAAAGCAAATTGAATTGGAAACAATCAGAAGTGAGCAAATAATAAACATTAGTGTGGAAATAAGTGAGATAGAGAACAGAAAAAATAACAAAATCAAGCAAACTAAAAGTTGCTTCTATGAAAAAAAATCAACAAATTACATAAACCTTTAGCTTGGTTAACTAAGAAAACATCATAGAAGACACAAATTACTAAAAATTGTGACTTACAAAAGAAACATCACTAGCAACCTTACAAAATTAAAAGGACTATAAGCAGAAGGACAAATACATGCCAAAAAAGTAGGTAAGCTAGATAAAATGGACAAATTTTTACAAAGACAAAGGTTCCCAAACGAACTCAGGAATAAATTAAAAAGTCAGAATAGACCTCTAACAGATAGAGATTGAATTAGTAATGAAAGATGTTTATACTAAAAAAAATTGGCAGGCCCGGATGTTTCCAGTGGTATATTTACCAAAAATTTAAGAAGAATTAACACCAATCTTTCACAGAGTCTTTAAAAAATTAGAAAACAAGGGAAGACTTTCCAAGTTATTCCATGAGGCTGTTAATCTGGTACATTAACCAAAGGCATTATAATTAATGAAAATTGAAGAACAATTCCCTTCATGAATATATAGATGCCCCAAATCTCAACAAATACTAGCAAACTTAATACAACAACATATAAAAAGACTTGCATATCATGACCAGGTGAAATTTATCTCAAGAATGTAAGGTTTAGCCCTGGCTGGTGTAGCTCAGTGGATTGAGTGTGGGCCTGCGAACCAGATGATCGCGGTTCAATTCCCAGCCAGGGCACATGCTTGGGTTGCAGGCCAGTTTCCGGCAGGGGCCAGTTCCCTGCAGGGGATGCACGAGAAGCAATCATACATTGATGTTTCTTTCCCCTCTCCTTCCCTTCCCCTCTAAAAAGATAAATAAAATATTTTTTAAAAAAAGAATGTAAGGTTTATTTATCTAGGGAAATCAGCCAAATCAATGTAATCTCCTGTATTAAGAAGGGCGAAAACAATGTGATAATCTCAATAGCTATGTAAAAATTGTTGCATAAAAACAGTACATAATAATAGTACAATAAAAAAAAAACTAGGCAAAGAAGGAAACTTCCTAAACTTAAGAAAGTCCATCT
>NW_028098241.1:0-696 GCF_014824575.4 Sturnira hondurensis
TGCTTTTAAGATTCTCTCCTTCTCTTTAATCTTGGGTAATGAAATCATGATGTGCCTTGGTGTGTGCTTCCTTGGGTCCAAATTCTTTGGGACTCTCTGGGCTTCCTAGACTTCCTAAAAGTCTGTTTCCTTTGCCAGATTGGGGAAGTTCTCCTTCACTATGTTTTCAAATAAGTTTTCAGTTTCTTGTTCTTCCTCTTCTCCTTCTAGTACCCTATGATTTGGATGTTGGAATGTTTAAAATTGTTCTGGAGGTTCCTAAGCCTCTCCTCCTTTTTTAAAATCTTGTTTCTTCATTCTTTTCTGGTTGAATGTTTATTTCTTCCTTTTGCTCTAAACCACTGATTTGAGTCTCGGTTCCTTCCTGTCACTGTTGGTTCCCTGTACATTTTCATCTATTTCATTTTGCATACCCTTCACTCTCTCTTCTATTTTGTGACCATACTCAACTATTTCTGTGAGCACCCTGAGTACCAGTGTTTTGAACTGTGCATCTGATAGGTTGGCTATCTCTTCATCACTTAGTTATATTTTTTCTGGAGCTTTGATCTGTTCTTTCATTTTGGCCATATTTTTTTTGGTCTTGGTGTGCCTGTTACATAGTAAGGTGTGGAGACTTAGGTATTCACCAGGGCAGGGCAACCCACATCACTGTGTTGTGGTGTTGTATGTGGGGGAGGGGTCTGAGAGGGAACA
>NW_028098242.1:0-648 GCF_014824575.4 Sturnira hondurensis
GTGCAAGGCCCTCCCTATGTTGCCCCCCCCAGGAGCAGTACAAACAGCCCCCCGCGACCTTGTTGTGCCTTTGAACCCGCGTGGACTGCAGGGGTCCTCCAGGACCAGGACCAGATACTCCCCCTTCTCAGAACCCATCATTCTGCGAAGGCGCTCCCTGGTGAAAGCGGCCATCCTCTCCGTGCCCAGGGAGTCCCTCCGTGATCCGGGTCTGCTTAATCCCCAACAGCTGCCCCGCCTCCCAGGCCAGTCCGACCGCACCTGCGGAGGCCTCCCGGGTCTGCCAGGCCCTCTGCCCCGCTTCAGGACACACAGTGTGTCTCCAAGACACATCCCGCAGGCCTCCTTCCGCCCCACACCGAAGTCAGGGGAGGAAGGCTGTCTCCAGGGGCACAAGGGTGTGTCGCAGGGTGGTTTTCCCGCGGCAGTGGCCAGGTGGGGTGCCAGGGACACGTGGGAAACACCCCTAAACGCCACTTCGTAGCCGGGACCTGCACACTCACCAGAACACCGCCGCTCCTGCTCCCTGCCCTGCGATTCCCATCGATGGGGACCCAGATGCTGGCGAGCAATTAGTCCCGATCGGGTGGGCAGGAGGCCCCCGCAGGGCCGCAGGCTCGCCTAATTGCGGGCAGCTGTGGGGCCGAG
>NW_028098243.1:0-1747 GCF_014824575.4 Sturnira hondurensis
GGGCAATAGGACCATCTCGTAGGAAGCGGGTTTCCCTCGATAAGTCTCTACACTTTGTGTAGAAGTATCCTTATCTGGCACTGCTTCCGAAGGTGCTGTGTTTTCTGCAGAGTTAAGCGTTTTCCGTTTATTCGTTCCTGTGCAATAGGCACTGTTCGTAATTACCGGGTTTCCCAGATAAGTCTCTACCAATTGTGTAGAATTTTCCTTTGCTGGCACTGCAGGGGAAGGTGCTGTGTTATCTGCAGAGTTAACTGTTTGCCCTTTATTCGTTCCTGGGCAATAGGCACATTTCGTAGGAAGCGGGTTTCCCAGATAAGTCTCTACCACTTTTGTAGATGTATCCTTTGCTGGCACTGCTGCGGGTGGTGCTGTGTTATCTGCAGAGTGAAGCGTTTGCNCCTTACTTCCTTCCTGGGCAGTAGGGACATTTGGTAGGAAGCGTGTTCCCCACGATAATTCTCTACCAATTGTGTAGGATTTTCTTTTGCTGGCACGGCTGGTAAGGTGCTGTGTTATCTGCAGAGTTAACCGTTTGCCCTATATTCATTCCTGGGCAATATTCACATTTTGTAGGAAGAGGGATTCCCACGATAAGTCTCTACCCTTTGTGTAGAAGTATCTTTTTCTGGCACTGCTGGCGAATGTGCTGTGTTTTCTGCAGAGTTAAGCGTTTACCCTTTCTTCCTTCCTGGGCAATAGGCACATTTCGTAGGAAGCGGGTTTCCAAGATAGGTGTCTATCCCTTGTGTAGAAGTATCCTTTGCTGGCACTGCGGGGATGGTGTTGTGTTATCTGCAGAGTGAATCGATTGCCGTTTCTTCGTTCCTGGGCAATAGGGACATTTCGCAGGAAGAGGTTTTCTCCGATAAGTCTCCGTCCCTTGTGTAGAAGTATCGTTTGCTGGCACTGCTGGGGAAGGTGCTGTGTAATCTGCAGAGATAAGTGTTTGCGTTTATTTGTTCCTGGGCAGTAGGGACATTTTATACGAAGCGGGTTTCCCACGATAAGTCTCTACCCTTGGTGTAGAAGTATCCTTTTCTGGCACTGTTGCGGATAGTGCTGTGTAACCTGCAGAGTGAGGTGTTTCTCGTTGCTGTGTTGCTGGGTAATAGGCACATTTTGTTGGAAGCGGGTTACCCACGATAAGTCTCTATCCCTTGTGTAAAAGTATCCTTTTCTGGCACTGCTGGTGAAGGTGCTGTGTTATCTGCCGAGTTAAGCGTTTGCCATTTCTTCGTTCCTGGGAAATAGGGACATTTCGCAGGAAGAGGGTTTCTCCGATAAGTCTCCGTCCCTTGTGTAGGAGTATAGTTTGCTGGCAGTGCTGGGGAAGGTGCTGTGTTATCTGCAGAGTGATGCGTTTGCCCTTTCTTCCTTCCTGGGAAAAGGGACATTTCGTAGGAAGCGGGTTTCCCACGATAAGTCTCTATCCTTTATGTAGAAGCATCGCTTGCTGCACTGCTGAGGAAGGTGCTGTGTTTTCTGCAGAGTTACTCGTTTTCCGTTTATTCGTTCCTTTGCAATAGGCACTGATCGTAATAAGCGGGTTTCCCAGATAAGTCTCTACCCCTTGTGTAGAAGTATCCTTTGCTGACACTGCTGGGGAAGGTGGTGTGTTATCTGCAGAGTTAAGTGTTTGCCGTGTATTGGTTGCTGGGAAATTGGGACATTTCGTAGGAAGCGGGTTTCACGCATAAGTCTCTACCCCTTGTGTAGAAGTATCCTTTTCTGGCACTGCTGCAGA
>NW_028098244.1:0-542 GCF_014824575.4 Sturnira hondurensis
GACTCTCTGAGCGTGTTCCTGAGTGTGTTCCTGAGAGTGGGTGAGCTCCAGGAGAGAGTGCTCAGGAGGCAGGCTGTGCTCAGGAGGCAGGCTGTGGTCAGGGAGAAGGCTGTGGTCAGGGAGAAGGCTGTGGTCAGGGAGAAGGCTGTGCTCAGGAGGCAGGCTGTGGTCAGGGAGAAGGCTGTGGTCAGGGAGAAGGCTGTGGTCAGGGAGAAGGCTGTGGTCAGGGAGAAGGCTGTGGTCAGGCAGCCAGGGAGAAGCCACCGAGCTGAGCGATAGCACCACCTTCTGGAATACAAAAGACAGGTTTCTGAAAGCCAGCCAGATGAGTTGTTAAGAACCAAAGAAAGTATAAAAGCTTAGTAAAATTATCACTATTTGCTGATGATATAATCTTATTAATTGAAAATGCCAAAGACTCAACAAGAACAAAAAGCTATTAGATCTAATCAATAAGTTCAGTAACATTTTGGGGTATAAAAATGAATATACAAAAGTAAGTTGCTTATCTATATACTAATAATAAGACATCTGAAGAATAA
>NW_028098245.1:0-614 GCF_014824575.4 Sturnira hondurensis
CAGTCTTCGGTTTCTCCATATGTGACCCAGCGGAATTGTCTGAGATGCCACGCATACTCATTCCTTCAGACCTTTAAGTAACACAAGCATCAACCAGGAGCACACAAAGTAAAATTATATTGATTTGGTTTGGATTGTGTAGTGGCAATACGGGAGTGAAGTGAGGTAGAGTATTCTTTAGTGTAGTTGCCTCAATTTGTGTTTTTTTTTTCCTGTATGAAATCTCTCCATAAGACTTTCGTTATGCAATGCAATACCTCTTTTTCCCCTCTCTCACTCCCTCCCCCTCCCTCTCTCTCTTTCTTGTCTCTTTTTCTATTGCCCACTCTCAAAACTGGAAGCAATGTTTTACCAATTAAACTTTACAACGTGTAATTATTCCATTCCATTCCATTCCATTCCATTCCATTCCATTCCATTCTATTCTATTCTATTCTATTCTATTCCATTCCATTCCATTCCATTCCATTCCATTCCATTCCATTCTATTCTATTCTATTCTATTCCATTCTATTCCATTGCATTCCATTCTATTCCACTTCACTCTCCAGCCCATTCCCTTCCACTCCACTTCATTACATTCTGCTGTATCTTTTCCTATATTATTTTTCCTT
>NW_028098246.1:0-1510 GCF_014824575.4 Sturnira hondurensis
CGCATCCTGCTCTTGTCCAGCCCACTGCCCCTTTGTACCAGTTCTTCTTGAGACTCATCCCCAATGGTCCCAGAACTCCCCACCTCCTGGTGGATCAAGTTATCATCATGCTAATGTTCTTGCAGTTTCTTCTCCCCTTGACTTTGTTGCTGCGATCACACCCTGGCACTGCCCAGGCACCCCCGTGCCAGCCCGCCATCTTTTCTGTCGGGGCTTCCCCTTCTCCAGTTCAGCAAAGAGGGGGTTGAAGGACCCATTTCCTTATTCTGTTCTGTCCCTTCCATGATTCTTGACAGGCAACAAAAAAATTGTCCTTTCCTACCTCTCCTGTAACAAATATAAAACTACGGGAACTAACCTTTCGTCACCAGCTCACATTCCTTTACAGCAGATTCATGGGCATCTCGTTGGATGAGGTGCATCTGAGTTTTCAAGAGACCTTGCAAAAAAAGCAGTGAAGTATAATTCTCCTGGAATCTACTTGTTAAAAATGGTTACATCTTCATATCTTTACAATCTTCACATACCTTCAAAGTATTATATGTAGCCTCTTGTCAGTGTTTTGTGGGGTTTTTGTATGTGTGTATTTTTTTTTACTATTTCCACCTGCTTGGTGTACTCCTGTATCTCCAGATCTTGCTCTGTGTTGAGATAAAGAAAACATGAACCACTGGGGGCTCTTTGAAGGGGTTCCCACCAGGAATTGACAGTGTTGCCAACTCTGTGTGTGTGTGTGTGTGTTTGTGTGTAAGATGTCCCCGCCACAAGTGGCTGCCCTGGTTCCCCACCTCACCCTTGGTCCTCATGTCTTGGGATTGTTAAGGCCTGGAGCCTGGCCCAGTGGGCCCTGAGAGCTTAGAACTGTGATTTGCAGACCACTAGGAGGTGCTGTGGCCCCACCAAACCCCCTGAGGTTGGTTCAGGACAGAGGGGAGGAATGGAGAGGATGCTCTTTCTCCAGGAAGATGATTTGGCAGAATCTGGAGACACTTTGGTTGGCCTCAGTGGGGGTGGGCAGTGAGTGCCACTGGCATGTAGTGGAGAGAGATCAGGGATCCTACTAATACCCTGTTTGTTCGGGACAACAGCCCCCACAAGGAGGAATTATTCTGTCAATACTGCTGAGAATGAAAAGCTGCAGGGCCGAAGTTCGTCCCCCTCCAGGACCCATGAACAGGGTCTGCTCTTAACCACGATCAGTTCCCGCCATTTGGAAGGGTCTCTGCTGGTTCTCTGGGGAGACCTCCCGGCCAATCTCTGCCCACAGCTGAAGCGACGTGTGAGTGTAAAGCACACATTGAAGGGAGCGAAGATGTGAGTGGGATGGTCCTGCATTACTCCGAAGGAGAGCAGGCTGAGTGTAGGGGGCGCAGGGAGGGAGGAGGTGGCGGGATGCTGGGGCAGGGATGATGTCAGATGGACATCCTTGAGACAACAGGCCCGCCCCACTCAACTACCCCTAGAAACGCCAAAGTTAAAGGACTGCGCTTGTATTTTGAAAGCAGTACAA
>NW_028098247.1:0-524 GCF_014824575.4 Sturnira hondurensis
GAAAATAAGTGAACTACAATGTAAGTGTTTATGTCTCAAATCTCAACTCTACACCATTGGTATGTGTGACTATCTTTATGCACATACCACATTCTCCTGATTACTAGTTTCTAGTAAGTTTTGAAATTTGGAAGTGAGATTCTTCTAACTTTGTTATTTTTAAGATTGCTTTGATTATTCTGTATCCCTGGCATTTCCATATGAATTTTAGAATCCTCTTCATGAATTTCTCCAAAAAAAAGTAGCTGGTATTTTTACAGAGATTGCTTGGAATTTGTCAATTTAGAGAGTATTGTCAGTATAACAACGTTAACTCTTCCAATCCATGAACATTAAATGTTTTTCCATTTATTTAGATTTTTTAAAATTTCTTTCAGCAATGTTTTGTAGTTTTGCGCATACATCTTGCATTTTCTTAAATTTATTCCAAAGTATTTTATTCTTTTTAAATTATTTTATTCTTTTTAAAACGATTGTAAATGGAATTGTTTTCTTAATTTAACTTCAAGATTATTCATTATAAA
>NW_028098248.1:0-653 GCF_014824575.4 Sturnira hondurensis
TTGTTTCTTTGTTTATGATGGCCATTCTGACTGGTGTAAAGTGGTATCTCATGGTGGTTTTAATTTGCATCTCTCTGATAGCTAGCGATATTGAGCACCTTTTCATGTGTCTCTGGATCCTCTGTATGTCTTCCTTGAAGAAATGTCTGTTCAAGTCCTTTGCCCATTTTTTAATTGAGTTGCTCGTCTTTTTGAGTGGAGTCGAGTGAGTTCTTTGTATATTTTGGAGATTAAACCTTTGTCTGAGGTATCATTGGCAAATATGTTTTCCCAAACTGTTGCTTCTCTTTTTATCTTGATGCTGTTTTCCTTAGCCATGCAGAAACTTTTAATTTTGATGAGATCCCATTTGTTTATTCTTTCCTTTATGTCCCTTGCCCTAGGGGACGTATCAGTAAAAATCTCGCTGCGTGGAATATCTGAGATTTTCCTGCCAGTGCTCTCCTCGAGGGCTTTAATGGTTTCCCGGCTTATATTTAAGTCTTTTATCCACGTTGAATTTATTTTGGTGTATGGTATAAGTTGGTGCTTGAGTTTCATTTTTTTTGCATGTAGCTGTCCAGTTCTCCCAACACCATTTGTTGAAGAGGCTATCTTTACTACATTTTATGTTATTGCCTCCTTTGTTGAATATTAATTGACTGTAGAGAGTT
>NW_028098249.1:0-624 GCF_014824575.4 Sturnira hondurensis
TCATTGGCAAATATGTTTTCCCAAGCTGTTGCTTTTCTTTTTATCTTGATACCGCTTTCCTTAGCCATGCAGAAACTTTGAATTTTGATGAGATCCCATTTGTTTATTCTTTCCTTTATATCCCTTGCTCTAGGAAATGTATCAATAAAAGTCTTGCTGCGTGGAATATCTGAGATTTTCCTGCCAATGTTCTCCTCTAGGGCTTTAATAGTTTCATGTCTTATGTTTAAGTCTTTTATGCACCTTGAATTTATTTTGGTGTATGGTGTGAGTTGGTGCTCGAGTTTCATTTTTTTGCATGTAGCTGTCCAGTTCTCCCAACACCATTTGTTGAAGAGTCTATCTTTACTCCATTTTATGTTATTGCCCCCTTTGTCGAATATTAATTGACTGTAGAGATTTGGGTTTATTTCTGGGTTCTCTATTCTGTTCTATTGGTCTATGTGCCTGTCTTTATGCCAGTACCAGGCTGTTTTGATTACAATGGCCTTGTAATACAGTTTGATATCAGGTATTGTGATCCCTCCTGCTTTGTTCTTCTTTCTCAGAATTGTGGCTGCTAGTCAGGGTGTTTTATGGTTCCATATACATTTTTGAAGTGTTTGTTCTATGTCTGTGAAATAT
>NW_028098250.1:0-569 GCF_014824575.4 Sturnira hondurensis
TACCTTGCAGAATAAACTGAAAACCATCCTCTGTGTGCCACTCCCTTCTCTTTGGAAGAAAAGCAGTCGATAAAAAGAGAATTTAACAGAGATTCTTTCCACCCACCCCACGTGGCTAGGAGAGAGACACTCGTAGCTAGCGAAGCCGACAATTCTGTGTTTCTGGCTTCAGAAGGCGGCAAGAAAGCATCTTCTTGGTCAAAGGGGTGTCCACTGCTCACATGAGACAGGCCTGTGTTGTGCTGACAAAAAAGAAGGAACAAAAGGAACATGTTGACCTTGGTAATGAGGGCAGGAGTGAGGAGGTCAGCGCTGACGGACAGAGGGACGCAGCACATCGGCCGTCACTCGGATACCAGAGCTGCACAACTCTCACTGCACCCAAGGACAGCTCTGCAGCACCTGTCTGGGTCCACGCCACCAAGTCTGGGAGATGCGTGGCGGGGGGAGGGGCCCAGGGAACAGAACATCCGGCTTGTGTGGGGAGGGCTGGAGTTTTCTCAGGAAGTGAGAGGGGTCCTGCCTTTGGGGACTGGAGGTAGGAGATCCAGGAGAAAACTGGAAGAAAT
>NW_028098251.1:0-1444 GCF_014824575.4 Sturnira hondurensis
GCCACGACTGTTTGAGAACTCCCCAGAGTGGAGTCCCCCAGTTTCTGAGGGGGACAAAAGGCAGATCGCACCCCAGAAACATGTTTCCTCAAAACCAAACCGTTCTGGCAGACCGTCCCCGACGCCGCACTCCTCCCGTTTCATCTACGGCAGCGTGAGCTCAGCTGTCTTTCCAAACACAGACTCGGCTGCACAGCCTTTGCCTGTCAGTGGGCGGGGCGCCCCCACAGCGGGGGGGCGGGAGAGCGGGCTGTCCCCCCAGAATAAAGGCCTCTGTGCACAGGGATGGCGCTCGCCCCCCCTTGCCCCAACCTCCGTCTGGGACAGAGCAGGACCCACTCCACGGACGGGAAGGAGGAGACGGCTCAGCTTGGGTGCAGCCTTTGGCAATGACTGCAGTTTCAGGCCCGGTGTCCCTGGGGCAGAGCAACCCTGGGACAAGGGGGCCCAGGAATGAGCCCTCTAGCCCCATCCCGGGACGGACTGTGCGTGAGTCTAGTCACTCGCACAGAAAGTTCGGGGAGAGGCACAGAGGCAGGGGGTCGGGTGAGCTTGGCCCCGAAGGCCAGCGCTGGCCCTCGCCCTCCCGGGAGGTCTTCGCAGCTCGCTGAGGAGCGAGCGGACGCCCCCAGGGGTGGTGGCCTTCTCTGAGACGGCCTCTGAGGGCCTCTGGGAAGCCCTGGCTCCTTAATGTTTGTGTTGCATTCGGGGCCCTTGTGACTAAACTGGAGCAGGTTTTGGGCCTGGGCGCCACCCCCCTCCCCCGCCGGAGGGCCAGGTGCAGGCGTGAAAGTTCTCAGCCAGACGCCTGCCCGAGAGGAGTGGGGGACAGCGGAGCCCCCCACCCCAGCCGGCCTCCAGGCCTCCAGTGCCCCTCCCTCTGCCCACAGGGGGGCTCCAGAGCGTAGGGGCGTCTCGAGCGGACCACTGGGCCAGAGCACAAACACTAGGATGCTCTGTCTTTCTAGACTGAGGTCCATGTCTGCGTCTGAAAATTAGAGCAGCTCTGAAAGCTGCGAGCCTGTGGGAAGACGACGGCCACCGAGCGTTCCCCTGCGCTGTCACGCTTTTCCCCGTGACTTTCCTGCCTGAGCTCCAGTAAGGACGGGGGTTACAGCTCATTTCATGACTCTGAGTCACCCACGATCTGCCCTCCAGCCACATCAGACAGGGGCCTCCCTGCTCCCTGCTCCCGACACAGTCCCCCCGCCCCCCGCAACAGAGCAGGGAGAGGCCCTCTTGGGGCCGGCAGGCCGGCACACACACTGGGCTTTCCTTTCACCGAGGGCCGGCCTGTGACGCGGGCGTCGCACACAGGGCATGAACCTCGGCAGGAAAGCCGCGGCGGCTCACGGCCCCGAGGCACAGAGCGGGACACGGGGCTGCCATGGGGGACGGGGAACGTGTGATGAAGGATGGGGCCCGCGACTGTGCGGCGCCACGG
>NW_028098252.1:0-2263 GCF_014824575.4 Sturnira hondurensis
ACCAATCTAGTTGTATCACCCTCACAGGACCTCCATGTCCTCACTGTCCCAGGTGCATTCTGAACATCTTCTGTTAGGGTTTTAATGAAGGCCTCAGCACAACAGGTGTGACTATCTAAATCACTGCTCATTCGTGATGAAGCCAACATGCAGGCCTTCTCCCTTTCCTGGAGACCTGGATGAAGGCCTGAAAGCCCCAAGCCTCTACTAACACACTTGGTACCCCTGGCAATGAGCCCTCCATCCTTAGGTCATTCCCAGAAGTTACTTCAGCATCATACACTCACTTATGGCTGAAAGAAATTTGTTTTAAATAGCAAGAGTCCCCTTTGACCTTTATCACTCCAGAGTCCCTTCAAAAGCTGGAGACCGAAATCTATAAGAACAAAATATGTTTACATCAGTCATATGACTTTGAAACTGAGATATATTTTTACATTTCTGGCCAGAGCATTCAGAGGGGAGGCAGGTGGCTGGATAAGAGAAGGTGGAGGGATTAGCCAAAGGGCAAGTGTCCCTGAGTCCTGGAGCAAAAAATGTATGTGGATGGACTGATGGGGCAGGGGGAGCTGTGTGGAGGTGGGGAAAGGGCCAAAAGTGGTGGCAAGTACAATAGCATAAGTAATAAAAAAATAAAGATACTTACTAAGGGTCTGGAGCTCAGAACAGATTCTCCCTGCCCTCACCCAGGATGTGAGGGAAGCTGGGACATGTTGAGGGCACAGTGCCCACTTGGGTGCCCCCCTCCAAAGTCCGCTTTCTGCCCTGCCCCTCCCCAAGGATCCTCCCTCTATCCCACCCTCTCCAACCCTCCTGAGCAGTGCTCTCTTCTTCCATCTTCCACTGCCATCTCAGAGCCAACCACCAGCCACCTGCAGCTAAGGCCTGAGCATGCCTGTATTCAGTCACACTGGTTGCACCCCACAGGGACAGTCTGAGTCCCCACCTCCATCGCTGTTGCCTGACCCCTGGGCCCTGTAGAAACAGACCCACATCAGGAGAGTCAACTGATCATTGACAAAGAAGCAGAGATAATATAATAGAGAAAAAAGCTTCTTTTGACAAATGGTGCTGAAATTAGTGGCTAGACATTTCCCTGAAAACAAAATTTAAAAAGAGCATACAAAAAAATTAGAGCATATGCCCTTGACCAAATTAATGCACAAGAGACCACACTGTGAAACAAAAGTGTAATCCTCGTGGAAGATAACACAGGAAAAAGTCTAGGTAAAGATGGGTTTGGTGACTATTTTAGATACAGCACCAAAAGCATGATCCATTAAAAAAGAAGTGATAAGTTGGACCTCACTAAAATTATTACATTCTCTTCTGTGATGGACAAAGTACACACTGGAAGAAAAAAAATCCGCAATGTTAAGGGCTGCCCTAACCCCCCCAAACCCCTCTAAAAAGTCATGAAAATGACCAAAAGTGAACAAAACAATAGTACAGATAACTTACCAAAGAGGATATACACATGGCAAGTTAATTTATTAATAGGTGTCCACATACCACTAAGAAATTACTTTATTAAAAAATGAGAGTTTATACAAATGTCTTAAAATAATTTTTAAAAAACCCTGATACAAAAAATGGTGAGAAAAATGTGGAAAAGAGGAATTCCCATTCATTGTTGGAGGCAAAGTTAAATGGTACGGCCACTTTGGAAAAGAGTTTGGCATTTTCATACAAACTCCATAAACTGTTATAATGCGATCAACAATCCCACACCTTGCTGTACATTCCGAAAGACTGAAAACTTATGCCCACACTAAAACCTGTACATGGGTGGATGTTTACATCAGTGTTATCCATAAAACTTGGAAACAACCAAGGTGTCCTTCAGATATCAGAAGGACATCATGTTATCACGGATTTTTAAAAAAGAAAGAAAACCTATGAAGCCATGGAAAGAGAGAAAATGTTTAAATGCCCTGGAGGTGAGAGAAGCCAGTGTGAAAAGCTATTGTGTGATTCCATTTTGGCAAAGACAGAACTACAAGAGCAAGTAAAGAAATACCAATAGGGAAGCAAGGTGTGGGGAATGAAGAGGTGAGCAGGTTTTAGGCTGTCAAAATACTCTATAATGCTACGATAGTGTGTCTCCATCCCTAAACACTTGTGGAAAAACACAGATGTGTCCATGTAGTTTCTTCTGTTCACTTTAACAAACCACTCTGGTGGAAGATGCTAAGGGTGGAGGAGCAGTGGAGATATGAGAACTTTGTACTTTCTGCACAAATCCTGCTGTGAACCTACTTTT
>NW_028098252.1:3387-10791 GCF_014824575.4 Sturnira hondurensis
AGGTGCATTTTTCAGCATGTACAGTATAGTTCCTTTTTTGCTAGAAGCCTCAGTGACTTTTAAGGGCATCTTAAAATGGTAATAGCTTATGTGATCACTTAGAAGTTATTCAGGACATGGGACTTTATATAGTATTCTGCAGTACCCCCCAAAACCAAGACTTAATGTCCTACCTGAGTCTGTTGAAAGAGGGACTGAGACTGTACCTGAAAAGCCTGGCCCTGTTGTCATCCCCTCCTACTGGAGAACCACAGGTCATAGCTGTCCCACTCAACACAGAACAGGTGTT
This sequence comes from Sturnira hondurensis, assembly GCF_014824575.4. NCBI lineage: Eukaryota > Metazoa > Chordata > Mammalia > Chiroptera > Phyllostomidae > Sturnira > Sturnira hondurensis. Next base: position 3,677 of record NW_028098252.1, read on the forward strand.
TGCTTCTTTATCTGTTTATGTCATGGTTGTTAGAGAAGAAATTCTGGTCCACTTACAGGAAATAAAATACCAGCATATGTCAGCCTTAAAAATCTGCAACTCAGGAACAGGCCATCTAGCAGCCACCATTTCACAACCTAAAAGGAAAATAAGCTCAGAGAGTCTGAAAGATTTTGGACCCAAGAAGGAACTCACCAAGGCACATCATAATAACATTAGCCAAGATTAAAATGAAGGAGAGAATCCTAGAAGCAGCAACAGATAAGGGGACAGACACCTACAAAGGGGTTCCATCACCCTGGCAGCGGATTTCTCAAAGAGGCCTTACAGGCTACAAGGAGCTGGAAAGAACTCTTCCAAGTCATGAAATCAAGTGAAGAAGATGAAGAAGATGATATTAATATGACAACAAACTCACAACTATCAACAACCAAAGCATTAAGAAAGAAAAAAAATCGGAAACAAAAATGAACAACTATTCCCTATGCCCATCAGGCAAATGCCAATACAGGGGTTACTTACTACAGGAAAGGTGAAGATCTCACCATTAACAGGAAGCCAAACTACAAAACAAACAAACCAGCAAAATATAACTTAAAGGCACTGAAACAGACAACAGGAGGGCAGTGAAAAGAGGGGAGCGGAGAGGGAATTTCAGGGGGAAAGGGAAGGATTTACAGGAACAGATGTTAAGGACACATGGACAAAAACAAGGGGCGGGGTGGATATGGGAGGGAGGGAGGGAGCACGGGGTGGGGGCTGGGCTGGGATGGGTGTAAAAGACAGAAAACTATACTTGAACAACAATTAAATAAAAGAAGACGAAAGTGAGGCGGAAAAGAAACCTGAAGACAGTTTCTCCTTCCTAGAGTCTTCAAAACACGAACCTAGTAGCACAGTACGGTCTGCTCAGAGGCACTTTGAAACCGCGGTTCCTTATGTTGACACAGTTTGAAAGCCGCAGCCGACATTTTGTAGGAACCCTGCAAGTTGCAGATTCCTCCCCAGCGAATCCACCTTTTCCCCTCTGAGGCCTGAAAGAGCCATTTTTTACATCCCAGTGCTTAGGTAACCTGCGTATCTTTTTGAATCATTACTGGTCTCCTGGAGCTCAACCGCCACAGGCCAACATACAACCAAGCGGCGCGGGGACATTCTGTCCCCAAAGAACGCACTGCCGGACGCCCTCAACGCCACATGGAAAATCCAGTGTACTCAGCAGAGAGGGCTCACTCTTTCGCTGATCGCCACTTTCTCAGCTGCACTGGGGGACTCCCTTCCTAGTGCTCCCGGGCATACACAGGCCACCAGGTATTTTGTCCCGTCCCCGCCCCCACTCACCCGGGAAACACCAGTGCTTCCCAGCTCCCGCCTCCGGCCTCAGAAGGACGTGTGGGGGCAGTAAAGCCACAGCCCAGTCCGCCAGAGACCAGGAGCACTTGCCCAGTCTCAGGGAAACACAGAGCCTGCTCCCGGGAAAGACACTGAAAGAGCCTGACATGACAGTCTGCATTGCCACTCATTCCCTGTGCAGAGGGGAGAGTGGACCTGGGCTCTACTTCTGCTCAGGCAGGAGGTCTCCGCTGCCCGAGCCTTTCTGAATTCCTACCTCGTTCCCCTCAAGTTTTCCGAGGTCTCGCCAGGAGGCCGCCCTCTAGGGCTGCCACTCCAGCCACCGTTCAGCACGGTGCTCAGTGGCAGTGAGGAGGCTAAGCACCGGAAAGCCACTCCAGGCATCAGAGGAAGTTGGTTGACACTGCTGTTGGGAAAAGGAGCCCATCTTCTCTGTGAGCTCTTCTATGTGCAAGAAAGTCATTAACTGAGCCTTACAAAAGCCCGTCCTGTGTTTTGGAGGCTGGGCCTCAGGTACGGCAGGTCAGGCAAGTGTTGGTTGGCTGCAGTCCAGGTAACATCTGGAGAAGCCTCAGTAGAACCTGTCCTGTGGGCACCATTCCATTCCTCTCTGTGGGCAGCAGCGAGTGCCACCCAGCTGTGGGGACTGACTGGGTCCTAGTCCTCTCTGGAGGGCCCAGCCTCCCATACCCTGGTCCTTCACTGAGTTACCCAGGGCTGAAGGAGGGGCCCTCCCTTTTACTCTTTGAGTTCTAGTGGGACTTAGTTCAGGGACTGGGTAAGGGAGTAAATGGTAATGACTGAAATGTGAAGCAGAGCATTTTATTTTGCAACTGGGAAAATATTTTAGATGTAGTCAGTGGCAGTGGTAGTGCAACCTACTAAATATGCTGTATGTTATGGAAGTGTTCAGTGTGAAATATTTAAATCTATGGTAGGTGAATTTCTCATCCACGAGAAGAAATGTCCATTATGAACCAAGTCCATATTTTGTTTTCCTCTTGCATTTAAGTATTAGGCGAAACATCAATTCTTGGTGAACTGAGTCATTTGTCGTGAAGACTGGGTTTTTGCAGGGAGCACCTTTATTGTTGTCTTTTCCATGTGATACTGACTCCTGGATGCAAAGGTGATTTGGGGAGAGGATCAAAACTGAGAGTGATGTTTCAAACAAAGAGAAAATTTCAAGACACTGTTGTTCCTCTCACTGGAACCTTCTTTCTAAAAACATTACTGTGAGGCACCATGTGGGTTCTTTTTGTATGCCCCTTAAAATGCCCCTCTTCAATGTCATATTTTCGGATTCCCCCATCATACTATGTTCTTCATGATATTCAAAGGGCCAGCTGCACATAAAAATTCTCAAGAAGCTGGACAGTGCACACTCATTTAAAGAACCCCTTCCACCTAGCTATTGAAAGGCTGTTTATGTGTTTCAAATATCTTGTCAGATTTTCTAGTTTTAGATTTTTATTGTTGCGCTTGTCAATCTCTTGCCTATGGTAGTGAATAGTGTCTTAATATTCCTGTTGCAGTTACTGCTTAATTCAGTCTCCCTTGAGAACATGTAATTTCCATTCAGCATTAAAGTCTTGCTTTTTGGCCATAGTGGTCACAACATTTCCACTGCTCCTGGAAGTCCACAATATGAACCCAAGCTCTAATCATATATATTCAATATCTAGGTCCCCACTTGCATGTCTATATACATGCTATACTCTTCAATATTTGTAGGCCTTTTAAAAATTATTTTATGTATTTTTTACTTTTTAGAGAGAGGGGAAGGGAAGGAGACAGAGTGGGAGAGAAACATCAATGGGTGGTTACCTCTCATGTGTCCCCGAATGGGGACGGGGCCCATAACCCAGGCATGTGCCCTGACTGGGAACCTAACCACGAACCACTTCTTCCGAGGCCCGTGGTCAGTCCACGGAGCTACACCACCCAGGGCAATATTTGTAGGTCTTGAGATAAACCGTGTGTTCTTGTCTTGTGCTTGTACATAACCTCTGATACTATCTGGGACCCTCTGCACATATTAGTATTTCCCTGGGTTATACATGCCGGATTCATGACACATATTTTAAAGTTAATCACCAAGGGCTTGGTCCTTTTCTACTGCTGATCAATCAAACGTGTACACTTAGCCTTTGGAATGATGGCAATGCAAATTTGTAGTGCGTATCAGCAATAATGTTGATGGGCCCCTTGTACCTCTCATTATTTCTCTTTCTTTTCTTTAAAATATTTTATTTATTTATCTCTAGAGGGGAAGGGAAAGAGAGAGGGAGAGAAATCTCAAGGTATTGTTGCTTCTCATGCATCCCCCGCTGGGAACTAGCCTGTAACCCAGGCATGTGTCATGACTGGGAATTGAACCTCTATCCTCTGGTTCATAGGCCCGTGCTCAGTCTACTGAGCTACACCAGCCACGGCATAATTTCTTATTCTTCCGGATTGGTCTTTCACTTACTTTGTTTGCTAGCTACTCCACGAATGAATTGAAATGTGTAGTCATCTTGGGTTTTTGAAGTATGTAGCATTATGGTTGTTATCCATTCTTGCTCTGAGCACTCTTAAGTAATTTCATATTCAGGAACATATTACACTGGGGTTCAAGACATCTCTGCCCCAATCTTAGGGCTTTAAATGCATGGTATATCGTTCTCACGTAAGTGAGTTGCCACTCTTTCTCACTGAAAATGTCTGACTCATTACACCTGCCACCTGAGCCTCACTTTTATTCTAAAAACGCCATGTCAACTCACACGGGAGTCTTTTCATCTAGCTGACAAAACAGCTATTTTCTTTTCACTAAGATATCATCGCTCATACTGCATAATCCCTTCCCAAGGATGTGTTTCTTGGTGGCACAGAATGCATCTTGTCAGTATTTATATAGTTTTGCAGCATTTCCACACAAAGCCAAAAGCACTGCCTTGCACACCATCATTATTATGGTCTTAGAACAGGACTTTCTAGTATCTTTTCCACTAGGGAACCACTGTCGAGGAGTCTATGGAAGAACAGGTTGTAAACTCCGAATGGAATGCTTCATGATGAAACAAGCCAATGAACAAGAACACACACTGCATGCACCTTTATGTACTTCAGGCTGCCAAAAATCCATGGCATACTCTTTGCTATTGATCCGAACCCTCAGTCATGAGACATCAGAGATTTCATGCAAATTTTAAAGTTCAAACCTTCTGAAAAGGGAGTCTACCCATCCTGGAAAGTTAGCAGGAAGTCTACAAGTGAAGAGGGGTTCTGCATCAAACATGAACTTTAACAAGAACGTTTTGCCTGTGGTGTTAGCTATGGCACTTACTACTTCTTTAATGAGAAGCTGAAGAGCCATTTCCCAACCGTGACTCCACCAATATGTAAGTGATCAATAAGTGTGCCCGCGCAGTTTCCCCTTGGCTTCTGAAATGCACTGGCAAGCGTCAATTTTAAAATATTTTATTTTCACCCATAAGAAACGGTGGGTTTTGCCTTAGGTGGCATTTGCCTTGTCTTCCCAACCCTGGACTGCTTCACCTTGGAACAGAAGAAGCAGACCTTTTTAGGAAGGGGTCTCCACTTTGTGAACATGGACCCCTTTGAAGAGGATACAGAGATGGAGAGCAGAAGAGACAGTCAGAGGAAGGAAATGGAGAGGGGGGAAAGCAACTCTCCAGACTCAGAAACAGGCAGCGCGCCCTTTCTGGGCCCTTTGCGCCTTCGGGCACTCCTCCCTGCCACCAAGGAAGTCGCGGAGCTTGGTAACAGAGGCTTTTGGCAGAGCAACGCCTCATTTCCTGTGATTGGGAATGCTTTGGCCCACAGCTCCACTGTGTACAGGGAACAGGGATGGCTGAGGATTCAGGTTTCAGGCCACAGGGGCGCTTCGGCTCCCTAGCCGGTTCTCATTGCCTGCTTTGTCTTCTGAGTGGTCTCTCGCTTGTGTACAATGCCGCTTTTCTGCTTCGCACGTAAACACAAAGTAAAGGGCAGAAGGTGGAGGGCATAGTATAGGAGCCTCATTTGGAGGCTCAGCACTGCGGGACCATAAGTGTAAGCACAGCTCCAGATCTTAAATTTGACAAAAGGGAAGCCAGCGGGCACTCAGGTCTGCTCTGAGCAGTAGGTACTTTTGCCCTTTTCCTGGCAGCTCTGCAGTGATGCGCCTGCGCCTGCGCATGCACCTCGGCATGGGCCTCCACCTCAGCCTCTGCCTCCACCTGCGCCTACGCCTGTGCCTCCGCCTCTGCCTGCGCCTGCGCCTGATCCAGCCATCTGCCTGGCTACTTCCCGTGAGGGGTGGAGTGGCTGGCATCTGGGTCCTTAACCTCCTCCATGGCACTGGGTGTGGTGTTGGGCGGTGACTGAAGTGGCCGCCCCCGAAGGCGGCCTCCTGGCGAGACCTGGGAGAACATGAGGGGAACGAGGTAGGGATTCCGAAAGACTCGGGCAGAGGAGACCTCCTGCCTGAGCAGAAGTAGAGCCCAGGTCCACTCTCGCCTCTGCACAGGGAATGAGTGGCAATGCAGACTGTCTTCTTGTCAGGCTCTTTCAGTGTCTTCCCCGGGAGCAGGCTCCGTGTTTCCCTGTGACTGGGCAAGTGCTCCTGGTCTCTGGCGGACTGGGCTGTGGCTTTACTGCCCCCACACATCCTTCTGAGGCCGGAGGCGGGAGCAGGGAAGCACTGGTGTGTCCGCGGTGAGTGGGGGAGGGGACCGGACAAAATGCATTGCGGCCTGTGTATGCCTGGGAGCACTAGGAAGGGAGTCCCCCAGGGCAGCTGAGAAAGTGGCCTTCAGCGAACTAGTGAACCCTCTCTGCTGAGTACACTGGATTTTCCATGTGGCGTTGAGGGCGTCCGGCAGTGCGTTCTTTGGGGACAGAATGTCCCCGCGCCGCTTGGTTGTATGTTGGCCTGTGGCGGTTGAGCTCCAGGAGAACAGTAATGATTCAAAAAGATTTGCAGGTTACCTAAGCACTGCGATGTAAAAAATGGCTCTTTCAGGCCTCAGAGGGGAAAAGGTGGATTCGCCGGGGAGGAATCTGCAACTTGCAGGGTTCCTTCAAACTGTGGGCTGAGGCTTTCAAACTGTGTCAACATAAGGAACCGAGGTTTCAAAGTGCCCCTGAGCAGACCATACTATGCTACTAGGTTCTTGTTTTGAAGACTCTGGGAGGCAGAAACTGCCTTCAGGTTTCTTTATTTCCCCTCTCTTTCGTCTTCTTTTATTTAATTGTTGTTCAAGTACCGTTTTCTGTCTTTTACACCCATCCCAGCCCACCCCCCACCCCGTGCTCCCTCCCTCCCTCCCATATCCACCCCGCCCCTTGTTTTTGTCCATGTGTCCTTGATATCTGTACCTGTAAATCCTTCCCTTTCTCCCTGAAATTCCCTCCCCGCTCCCCTCTGTTCACTGCCTGCCTGTTGTCTGTTTCAGTGCCTTTGGTTATATTTCACTGGTTGGTTTGTTTTGTAGTTTAGCTTCCTGTTAAACGTGAGATCCTCATCTTTCTTAAAGGAGGTAACCACTGTAATGGCAGTTGTCTGGGGGGCTTACAGAGTAGTTGTTGATGACTCTTAGGAGGTGAACCATTTGAAGGGTGAGTCCAGAGAGGATTCAGTCCCACTGCTCACTTCAGGTTTAAATATCCAACTCTTAAAAATCCCAGCACGTTGCTTTTGAATGTAGTTCCCATGTACTGCAGCTCATAATCACAGCCATATTCCATTCCATCCTCCCCCAGAAGTGCCTTCC
>NW_028098253.1:0-653 GCF_014824575.4 Sturnira hondurensis
ATGACTCTTTTAATACACTTGTATACTATTTCTACCCCCTGTGACATTTCAGGGTCAGTTGTGATGGCTTTTTCTCCTAATTATGCTTTTGTTCCACCTCTTTCTGAGTGCTTGGAAATTCATCATTGAATGCCAGATAGTGTGAACCTCAGGTTCCTAGGTGCTGGAGATTTTTGTAGCTTCACAAAACTACAAACACTTGAGTAATTTTTTTCTGGGATGTAGACAAGTTACTTGAAACTGATACATTCGGGTCCCGATTTTAAACTTCATTAAGAAAAAATGGAGCTGTACCTAGTATATAGGTTTAAATTTCTTTCTTTCTGTCTTTTTTTTAAATCCTCTAAGGAGGTGAGACCCTTCTTGGGGCACTCTAAACAATACCTACAGAATTACGAGGTTTTCCACTCTCCCTGCCTGGGGACTTCCAGCTCTGTCACTTCATCTCAGTGACAGTGCCAAGTTCTGCCCAGGATCTACTTAACTGCACCCTGTTCTGGGAACTTCCTTCAGGTGAGCCACTGTTCTTTCCTGCCTGATATCCAGTGTCTTCACTTTGTTTCACGGTTTGAACATTTTGTTGTTGTTGTTTTGAGGAGGGTAAATCAGATCTTTGTTAGTGCATCCTGGGTGAAAGCAGAAGTTGAATTTAC
>NW_028098254.1:0-956 GCF_014824575.4 Sturnira hondurensis
TTGTCCTTTTTCTTAAATGACTGATGACTTTGTCCACAAAATTATGTTATTATTAGTGCTAATCCCTTGCCTCGTTCTTGCTACAGCAGAGTGATGATACTGGTGTTCTGAGTAAATGTTGTGCCTTAAAAAAAAGGAAAGAAAAGAAAGTGAGATTTGAAGTCTGTCTCCAGAAGGTGTATCTTTCCATTTAATCACAATGTTGTGTTAGCTCTGAAGTTTAATAAACTCCAAGATTCTGGGCTTTTAAATTTTTGACCATTAGGATATAAGAGCAAAGTGCTATTTGCTACTTTTCCTTTTTTCAAAAAAGATTTTTTTGATTTTTAGAGAGCGGGGGGGGGGGGGAGGAAGAGAAGGAAAGAAACGTCAATATGTGATTGCCTCTTGTACTCCCCCAACCCAGGCATGTGCCCTGACTGGGAACTGATCTGGTGACCCTTCGGTTTGTAGGCTGACACTCAATCTACTGAGCCACACCAGCCAGGGCTGATCTACTACTTTTCCAAAACAGAGAACCTGAATTGTCTACGAAAGCTGAGAGGAGACTGAAATCTCCCTGAGCCAGAAATTCACAATGACTGCGCTATGTGATTATTGTGCATATTTTCCATCCCCTAATTCCTAGATTAACTAGAGCTTTATAAACTTATCTAGCTTAAAAATAACTTGATAGATCTGTGATGTTCTACTCCATAATTACATGCGTGCATGTGTGGCCTAAGGAGTGAGGTTGGAATGGGCAGGAGGACAAGCTTTAACATAACAAAACCAAAAACCTAGGACTCTCCTTTCTGAAGTAACAGGGTCCCATCCCAACCCTGCCTGCCATTAGGCCTGCATTTAAAGGACAAGACACAAAGATCCTACTGAAATGCATTCCAACTTCCTCCCCCTTTACTCTGTCTCTTTAAGTACCGACCCAATGTCCCAATAGTCCAACATCTGGTGCTCTA
>NW_028098255.1:0-547 GCF_014824575.4 Sturnira hondurensis
TTGTGCAAGGAGGTAAAGTATTTCTACCTATGCCTCCATCTTGACCAGAAGTCCTCTGAGCACGTTTAACATCATCGGGAAATACTTCAACAATGGCAGAAAAATAATAAAAATGCAAAATTGTATTTCCTTAGTCCAAACTATGTGGAAGAAAGAAATCATAATATCCTGGAGGGAATATAGTTGATAGCCATTGCTTTGTGCTGTTTAAGAATGACTATTTTGGCCCTGGCTGGTGTAGTTCAGTGGATTGAACGTAGGCCTGTGAACCAGACGATCGCAGTTCGGTCCCCAGTCAGGGCACATACCTGCATTGCAGGCCAGTTCCCGGCAGGGGCCAGTTCCCAGCAGGGGATGCATGAGAAGCAACCATACATTGATGTTTCTCTTCCTCTCTCCTTCCCTTCCCCTCTAAAGATAAATAAATAAAATATTTTTTAAAAAAGAATGACTATTTTAATTTTTAATATTTTTCATATTTTCCAAACTTTATACTGGAGCATGGTGGAGAATTTTCCCAACCTCATTTTATTCCCAGTAAGTAAAT
>NW_028098256.1:0-557 GCF_014824575.4 Sturnira hondurensis
ATCTACTCTCTGGAAATTTAAAATAAGGCAAATCCTTTTTTATTCTCCTACTAGTTTTTTATTATTTTTTAAAAGATTTTATTTATTTATCTTTAGAGGGGAAGGGAAGGAGAGAGGGCGAGAAACATTGATGTATGGTTGCCTCTTGTGCGCCCCCCTACTGGGAACTGGCCTGCAACCCAGGCATGTGCCCTGACTGGGAGTTGAACTGCAATCCTTTGGTTCACAGGCCCGTGCTCAATGCACTGAGCTACACCAGCCAGGGCTATATACCACTATAGCTGAACTCATGGCTATCCCTACATCCTCAGAAAAAAAAAGAAAGAAAGAAGAAATTGAACCTGGGAGGTGGGGGTGGGTGGGGCAGGGGAGAGTAATGAAGAAAAAAGGGGACAGCTGTAATTGAACAACAACAAACGTTTTTAAGTGCTGTTATAAAATATAGTAATCCTTTAACTTATTTAAATGTCATAATTATTTCAACTTAGAAAAAATTAATTTTAAGTTATAATAGAAAAAAGCATATTATTTTTAGAGTTAATATGGGAGGAAAATAC
>NW_028098257.1:0-580 GCF_014824575.4 Sturnira hondurensis
AGGAAAGAATATACAAATGAGATCTCATCAAAATTAAAAGCTTCTGCATGGCTAAGGAAAACAGTATCAAGATACCAAGAGAAGCAACAGCTTGGGAAAACATATTTGCCAATGTTATCTCAGACATAGGTTTAATCTCCAAAATATACAAAGAACTCACTCGACTCCACTCAAAGAAGACAAGCAACCCAATTAAAAAATGGGCAAAGGACTTGAATACACATTTCTCCAAGGAGGACATACAAAGGATCCAGAGACACATGAAAAGAGTCTCGATATTGCTAGCTATCAGAGAGATGCAAATTAAAACCACAATGAGATACCACTTAACACCAGTCAGAATGGCTATCATAAACCAAGAAACAAACCACAAGTGCCGGAGAGGTTGTGGGGAAAAGGGGACCCTAGTTCACTGTTGGTGGGATTGCAGACTGGTACAACCACTATGGAAAATAGTATGGAAGTTTCTAAGAAAACTAAAAATGAACATGCCTTTTGACCCAGCAATTCCACTCTTAGGAGTATATCCTAAGAACCCTGAAACACCAATCCAAAAAAAACCTATGAACCCTGATGTTCA
>NW_028098258.1:0-724 GCF_014824575.4 Sturnira hondurensis
AAAACCACCTGGAGGGAGGAGTAGTTCTTGCTGAATGGACCTAACAGGATTCCTACTGGAGGCCGGCCAGCGCGATCAGATATTACCTGGAATGGTGAGCAGGGAGGAATTTGGTCAGACACGGAGGCTGATCAGATACAAGGTTAGCCAGGGGATTCTGGTTAAACCAACTTAGCAGGGTTCTTGCTCAATTCTGGACTCTACAAGGACAGAGAAAGAAACCCAAGGTGAGGTCTGGTTGAGCAGGGGCCTCTGAGGAGCCTGACTAAGGTCTGGTTGAGAAGAGGGTCTTTGGTGCAAGTTTTCCTTCATCCTGTGCCATTCACCTGCAAACCATGGTGCGTTGGGCGGGGGGAGAGAGAGAGAGNAGAGAGAGAGAAAGGGATGAGTTGATAAAACAATATAAATTGAAGGAGGACATCAAGGAGATATGAGCGATTTTATAATTTATCAGAGACAACTACAAAACCTACGCCAATATTTAATAAATCTTAGATTAAATGGCCAGTTAGCTAGATAACTGTCAGTCACTAAAACTGACTCAGAAGAAGTGGCCGCTGTGAGTCCAGCACTGACCAGTGAGGACGTCAGCATGAGAGCCAGTGCCGGGCCTCTGCGGACTCGGCAACGCCAGGCCCTGGCGCCTCCACGGGCGAGTTCCAACATATCCTCGGGGGAAAGAGCATCCTCAGCGATTTCAGAGAAACTCCCTCGGGGAATTCAA
>NW_028098259.1:0-1808 GCF_014824575.4 Sturnira hondurensis
TATTTTAAAAAAATAAAATAAAATAAAATAAAAGCTGAAGACTTCAGAACTCACCTTAGCTATGGATGTCTAAGGTCCAGAGAAGTGTTACATTGTCATTGTGTTCCTGAAAGTGCTGATTCTCTCTCTTGTACTCCATTTGCAAAGGGGCCTGAGTGGGAACTTGAGAGGAAGAAGAGGAGCATAACCTGGGCCATAAGGCAAGAGAGACAGGCCTGAGTCAGGATCAATGCTGCAAGTGTCTTGGCTTTGTACTACTTGGGCTCCAACTTGACAAGTTCATTATAATGAGCCAGATCACTGTCCTATTGTGGTGATGCTTAGTATCAGGGCTCTCTGTATTCCACGAGTGTTTGGCCATGAATATACAATAGGCATGTTCTTTAAACCATCCCAGATCCATCAAAGAAAAATACAACGTTTAGAATTTCATTGCAATGTAGCACTATACCAGCTGCATTGCTAAATAGTGAAAACTGTCAGCCACAAGGCTTTGCATGTAAAGATATCAAATCAAATCAATCAATGAAAAAACAAAACACAAAGCACTATTTGGTTTTGGTGCATTCTTAGGATATCAGAAAGTACAGCCCACCTTGCATTCCAGGAAAAACATTTGCAACTTGAGCTAAAGGTGAAAAGCTTGCTGTACTCTAAGGAGCTTGTTTTGCACAATAAAATTTTCAGATGAGGATAATTAAACCAATTCTTGTAGAAATGATTCTGATTCACTGGGCCTCTTAGTATATAACCCCTTTCATCAAGTGACCTTCATTATCTTGATTGGAGCCCACTAATTACCCTAACCAGATATTTGAATTGAGTGTGTGCCATGGTGTGCTGATGTGCACATACATTCCAGTTCTGCAAATGAAACAGGAGACATTTCAAATGTTGCAATCAATATTAATGTACTCTAAATCACACTTTGATCTGTTTCTAAATTAGTAAAACACAAATAGATGTTCTTATTGTCCTTTCTTTTTCTCTCTCTCTTTTCTAGCAAAATGCTTCAAAAGTCACTCAGATACCATCTTCATGGGTAGGCAATGGAAAGTAAGTATCTTATGAAAATTGCTCTTCCAGAAAATTAGTGATGTAATAGACCACAGATATTTTGTATTGACAACTCAGAAATAAAGGTAAATTTTGAGACTGCAGTAATTTTTGTACACAACAAATATCTACTCAAGTTTCATCTAATAGGCAAAACAGAAAAGTTTAACATGATGTGACTCCCAATTCTTTAAAACTATTTGATCTATAAGCCAAATTATGGCCATAGAATATATCTTTTAATGAGATAGCAAGCACCATGCCATTTCAGAGAGGCAGGGTTAAAGTTAAGTTTAATGCAGTGATATTTCAATGGTTCACTCAGTAATGAAAGTTCAATGAAATATTTATTGATATATGGTAAGTGCTATTTAATAAAACCAAAAGCATAATACTGCTGAAAAAGTAAAGGCACTCAGCCAATTATTCCAGCCTTCACAATGAATTTTATATTAATACTAAAATAGCCTGACCTAAAATATAAATGCATCTACTATAATGCTGATAGAGCTATATGTGCTTGGGACAGCTCAGTCTTCCAGCAGTAGGGTGGGTGCCTGGAGATCCATTGACCTAGTACTGATGCTGCCTTTAACTTCCAAAGTAAGCTGAAAGAATTCCTTTATTTCTCTGGGTTTGTTTCTCCATCTCTAAAACAAAAGGGCAGGACATAATGACTTCTAGGCCCATCTAAAGAGCTGTTCTTCAGGCTGACAGTGACCGGAGGGGAGAGGGGAGGGAATTTCAGGGGA
>NW_028098260.1:0-741 GCF_014824575.4 Sturnira hondurensis
TCCTAAAAGCGGTAAGCTGGGTCGAAGAGCACAGTTAACTCTATACATAGCCTAAAGATTGTCTATTTCTTCTCTGCCCACTGTGTCTGTAAATAACATAAAATAACCTTCTGCTATCATAAACCATTTGGCCTCTCCCCCAAGTGCTCACACATGCACAATAAAGAAAGGAGTAGGTGGAAGCGGAGAACACCAAGATACCTGCAGAAGACTGTACCAGTGACTTTCACAGGTATCCTACCACAGAAGTTCACACCATAAACCCAGCGAACCAGAATAGATCACTTTAATAAGAGGAGGACAACAAGAAGAGTATCACAACCAATGGGAAGACAAAGAAAAAATCCCCAAATGAAAGAAAAAGAGGAAGTCTCAGAAAGAATATTAGATGAAATAGAGGCAAGTCAACTATCAGATGTGGAATTCAAAGCACTCGTTATCAGGAAATTCAAAGAGACTACAACGAGCTACCATAAACTACAGGGGAGCTACAATGAACTCTCTGCAAACTATACCAACATGAAAAAGGAAATAGAAACCATCAGTAAAGGCCAAGAGGAAATGAATGATACAATTTCTGAACTGAAGAACAGAGTAGAAGGTATGAAGAATAGAATCGATATGGAGGAAGATCGCATAAGTCAGATTGAAGACAGGTTAGAAAAAATCTCCCAAATGGAACAACTAAGAGAAACAAGAATCAGAAAAAATTTAGAGAATTTAAGAGAAATGCAAGACAAC
>NW_028098261.1:0-505 GCF_014824575.4 Sturnira hondurensis
GTTTAGGGGACTCTGCGGTCTGGAGAGTTTGTGTGACTTGCTCGTGCAAAAACTCTATTTTTTAAGGGACTAGAATAACTAAAAGGTGGTTTCCAAGTACAGACCTAACGAAATTCTAAAAACGTCCTATTAGCTTCCTTTAAGTGTCTCAAGCATGCTGAATGGGAAATGTGACCCAGTTTTTGGTCACATCTTTTTCTTCCTTTTCACCAACACACGGATGTGGCAGGTGTGGGGGGGGGGGCTTTGGCGGGAGGCCGTGGACTGGCTTACCTGGAGAAAGAAGCCTTCAAGAGAGCAGGCTGAGGGGGACAGCCAGCGCAGTGCGGGGGAATGTGTGGACCCTTGGGTGCCAGCCAGCTGCCCAGAGCGGTCCCTGAAAGAGCGTGGGTGGGAGGGCAAGCCCTTTGATGGGGGATCAATTTGAGGAAATTTGGGGGCTGAGAAATTAGAAAAAGGTGATATTCTTGCAGCAAATCATCCAAGGCCTTCAACAGGTTTTATT